>NC_053028.1:533503949-533725210 GCF_003073215.2 Triticum urartu | reverse complement strand
TTCATTAGTCTCAAGTCAACCGCTTGAGCTGTTGCCAGATGCTCTAATCAGTGTGCTTTGTTTCCTTGCGTTGCCCTCCATGATGCAGATCCGGACTAGGTTACTGGTTCATGTGCTGGCTGCCGTTGGCTCACGCAACCTAAGCTTTTCTTTAGCTGGACTGAACCTGACCGACCATTCATAAACAAAGTTGGGTGCAGTGCAGATAGTATCATCAGTTCGTGATTAGATCGAAACATACGGCTAACATGAAATATCCATCATGGATCTCGACAAGTCATCTGACCATAACTGCACCAGTATTCTACACAACCTCTCCTTATTTTTACTTGGGGCAGCCTGAAAGCAACATTTTGGTCAACTTCTTAGTTTCTTCAGTTAACTTAACCCGATCGCAACCATTAACTAGCTTGTATGAGAGCTGGCACGGCATCTGCACTAGTTTTTCTTCCCCGGAACCGATGATCCGATCGGTGTCACATAGCTTTCAGGAAAGAAACTGGGGTGCAAATACGCGACTTACCGCGTAAAAAACTTGTGCCTTAACAAGCTCTCCTAAGCCAATAGGACGAAAAGCAATGCTTCTCCAGCCTTCTAATGCTCAAGAAAGCAATTCCCAGGGACATCTTGTTGTGTGTGCATTGGATGCCACTAACAATCATAGCATAGGCTGGCTGCCTCTCCCAAGGCCAGCCTTTATGTTTGTTTATCCCAAAGGGGGCGCCGGCATTGCCCTTTAGATGCAAGACAAAACCTAGCACTAGTTCCTCCCGGCTCTGTCCTACTAGCAGATTAGGAAGTAGCAGCAGCATCATTGTGGCTGGGCGGCCACCTGCAATCAATCAGCCGGGGTAGAAGAAAAAGACCAGAAAACAGTTGAAAGGACAGGAGATCTTTCTTAGGCTCGGTTGCTTACAGCTATAAAACCTCTCTGCTGCAAAGACGGAGATTTTGTGTTCTGCGAGGAATATTGCATGGCAGTTTCCTTTAAAAGGGTGGCGGGAAAAGTGGAGCCATGGGTGGAAGGCAAAATATTCACCATATATTCTCGTAGATCATGGCAGCACGACACTGAGAGGGATGATGAAATTCACAGTTTCACACATAGTTACAGAACACCGAATGCACATCACGTAAGATTCTTTCGTCATCTCCCGGCGAAATAAAAACCGTCTGCTATCGGATCGCATGCATGATCATATTGTTTTTCCCTAGGCGTGAACTTAGATTTCTAAGCGCATTTATAAAGTGAACTCATTATAGAAAATCCCTCAGAATAATTATAGTTCGATGAGCCGAAAAAATATCTCAAAAAATATCAGAAGTTAGAAGGGACCTCCGAAAGCTGATTCCATACAGCTCTGGGCTCACCTGTCATTTTTTTTGTTTGAAATCGTAAAACCGTAGAACAGTTGGTCTACAGTAATTTTTTCGTTAACTATAAATAAGTACAATATTTACAAAAACCAGAAATAAAATACACTCATATCAGAACTATCCAATACCTGCTCTAGGGATCATGAGTGATTGATCTGAAACTCCTTGATGCCTGCATCATAGATGTGCACCAATCCATTCCTTCACAATGCTCAAATACTTTTCTTTGATTCTGCGCTGCAGTAATCTAAGATCTTTGAGAGCTCTCCTGTCAGTTCATGTTCACACAATATATAAAGAGATACTCCCTCTGTATACAAATGTAGGGCGTTTTTTGCAGTTTAAATTAAATGCAAAAACGTCTTACATTTGTGTACAAGGGGAGTCTTTTTCTAGTAAACTTTGTTACTAAGAATTTTCAATTTTGTATCCAACTATTGTGTGTGAAATAGGTGATTTGGATAAGAGAGTTATCTTAAGACTTCTTGAACCAAGGTGGAGACGTGATTCAAACTCATAAGAATTTTGCTTCTGTAACAGAAAAAAATTATGGAGCAATTAGCCTAATCATCTCCTAATCCTAAATCTTCAATTTGTTTCTATCCATTCCGTTCAAACGCACCGACCAAATGGAAACTAATTAACATCTTCACTAAATCCTTTAGTGCTGATGTGAACTCTCTTCTTGTTCAGTTAAACCATCTATTTTTTGCCATTACATTAGAATTCACACATGCACCGATGTACGAGCCCAGTTATGAATTTGATCAGTCTTACATCGATTTGACAACAAAGCTGGTTGCGAGGGATAATCTGGTATAGCCCCAGTTTTCAATTAATAAAGGCAAGTTTAAGTCTTCATGATTATGTATTTATTATTTGCACCAAAAGTCATAAACTTTGCTAAGAAGATGTGCCGAAGAACACCACATGACACGATAATTTAACAAGCTAAACTAATCAGTAATTGAATAATCATCGGTAACTCCATGGACGGAGCTAGTTAAGTACATGGGTGTACAGATGTACACCAATTATTATTGGAACAAGAGCTTAAAACTAATAGCTCATCTTTAATAAATTAGTAGAGAACACTAAGTTTTAATCTATGTACATCTAATTGAATTTTTTTGCCTCCACCAAACGGGTAACTTTGTTTTGTTAATTTTACAAAATTGTGGGGACATGTAAAATTGTATTTAACATTAAACTCCCGATGATAAGGCTCCCCTAAAAAAAGGTTGTAAGTGATAAGGTTGATTATTTGCACTATCACCACCAAGACAAATTAATTCTAGCAAAGCATCAAGAATATGGTCATGAACATGATAGGCAGAAAGGAAGCGGCCTACCAGGAGAGGACTCCAGATGGTCAATCCAATTATCTATCCCTAGCCAGTAGCCAGTATTTCTATATGTGAACTGGTAATCTCTAAAAGGGCATGTGGGAATAGAACCGTATGCAACTATTCGCTCCATTTACAGGCTTCCCCCCAAAAGTGGGATATTGCAAGATTATATTCTCCTTTGTATGGACAATGTGGGCACAAGATCTACGGTTTCTCCACAGTTCTGACTCTAGTTGAGTACAACTATATTAGCGCAATGGGGACCTCTTAAGCAGGAATGCCCACGCTAAGGGGGCAGCGCAATATTGTGTGCATTGCATAGAGTAGTAGCTTTAATTTTCGGTTCCACGGGCTTCTTAAATGTTCGAATTAGCCATGCTGCAAATAGGCACTGAAGCTACCCCCCATTGTGCTAAAAAACACTTATATAGGCTTGGTGTAATGAAGCTTCCATTTAAAATGATTTTGCTTTTGATGATTCAGACATTAACATGCCCACCACAACGTCTTTTAAGTTTTAAGTTTTCTTTTGCTTTGATCGTACAAATGTTATTAAAACTTAAAAGATGGGTTGGGAGGACGTGGAGTAAACAAATCAAATGAATATTCATCATATTTTTGGAATCGACAACTTCTATTTGATAGCTAAAATCTTATGGAGATGGTTTTTCTTCTTTAAACAATGAGCTAAAAACTTGTCATGATTCATCGATTTAGAGAGTGACTCTTTATAGTCGTCGCAAAAAAGTGTTTTTTTTTAAGATCAGCCAAAATGGCTTAATCAGAGCTTACAGGAGGTTTACAATCACTTAATAAGAGATCTGTTAGCTCATCAGGGACACCTGCGAGAATCCTACATTCCCCTTTTCTTCTTGCTAATCCTGCCAGCTCATGGGCCATCTTGTTTTGATTTCTGCGGACGGCCGACCAGGTGACAGACTGGAAGATCCCAGCTTGGGCTTTTATGTTAGTTATGATGTGGAACAAATGGGATCTTTCTGTGAGGTTCTTCTTCAGACGATTTATCAGGTTCAGACAGTCAGATTCCACAACGACATGCCCGCGGTAGACGGTACTCAGTTCCGCTAGTCCCATCAACACCGCTTCGGCCTCTGCTTCCTCAACACCTGCACTAGGGTTGATTCTTTTACAGACCGACATCGCAACAATACCTTTGCAATCTCTAGCGATCATTCCCAGGCCGGTTTTGTCGCCGTCTCACACAACAGACGCGTCCGTGTTAATCTTCCAACTACCTGCCGGCGGGGGAGTCCAAGGCCGAGACTCGTTCGATGAGCTCGCTACCTTGCCTGACACCGCAGGAAAAAGGCTAATTTTGCCTGCAGCGTCCGGTTCAGGCCCCGACGCTTGCATGATTTCTATCTCGTACCTCTGAAGGAAATCTGCCGACACCGAGACAAGTGCTTTCCCTTCACCATGTATGCAGTCTTCACGTAAGTACCACGCCCTCCAGAAGAGTAGTAGTATTCTGTCTCTGGTTTGTTCATTACATGTGTCCAGCAAGCACTGCAGCCAGTTTGGTCCAGTGTATGCAAAACCTTTCTCGGTTGGCAGTTCCCACCTATTTCTTATTTCCGTCCTCAAAGCCCGGGCCTTAGTGCAGCTAACAACTGCATGGTATTCATCTTCATCTCCCTGACCGCAGATAGGACAAGTTGCTAGGACCTCCAGCGTCCTACGTTGTTTGTTCTTTGTCGTAGCTAGAGAGTTTGTGGCAACTCTCCAATTGAGGATTTTAATTTTCTCTGGCATCTTACCTTTCCATACTAAGTCCCATATGCTCCGGTTGTTGGCCTGACATGAAGAGCTTGATGCAGTAGGTGTGTTTCTGCTCTTGATTTCCTCTGCCAATTTGTATGCACTCCTGACACTGAAAACTCCTGAATTTTCATGATTCCAAGCGATACAATCCTTAGTCTTTTTTGTTGGAAGTCTGATCTTGCAGATTTCGTCTGCGTCATATGTGGGGCAGATTTGCCGGATGAGTTCCACATCCCACTCGTTTGTATCAGCTTTTATTAACTGGTTTACCCATCTGAGCCTGCAATTACGTGTAAAAGAGGCAGCCTTCAGACCACTTCTCCTCTGAATCCAATTGTCTCGCTGGATCCGAACACTTCTTCCGTCCCCAATCCTCCATACTACACCTTCCTTCAGGAGTTCTAATCCAAACTCAATCCCCCTCCATGCCGGTGAGGCGTCAGCTGCAAAAACTGTGTCTAAAAGCTCACCATTTGGGTAATATTTGGACTTTAAGACCCTAGCACACAGGCTATCTGGATTCTGTAAAAAAAAAGTGTTTTATTTTTGAAGCTAGTCATTTAGAAACAAATTGTTGTTTGATCAGTGCTCTGTTCTTTTCTTTCCTCAAGTGTCCAGAAACATCCACATATGTATAACGTGGAAGCCCATCATCCGAAACTTTATCAAGTAGGTGTGTGGGAACAACAAAATACTGATATTCGAATCACGACCAGCAACTTTACAAGTTGCCTGCAACAAGGATATGAATGCATCAGGTATATGGTCGCCGTTACTTTACAAGTAGTTTGCACTTTGCATTTGCCATATCTTAAATATATTCGTACGTATATGTTGGCACGTGCATGATGGCCCATGATCACGCAGAATCGATACCCTCGGATGTTAAAGGAAAACCCTAATCATTTGGCCGGTGCGATATCGTTCTAGAGCAGGGGTGCATGTGTACGCTAGCGTACGTAAAGCTAGGCTTTGCCTCGTTTTTCGTGGTCGTGTGATCGACGATCACGAGTTCGCGACGCTGGCTGATCGACTCGTGTTCCCCCGGCCGGCCGGCCGGCGACATGCATGCATGCATGGTGCACGGTGAGGTCAGGCGTGGTGAGGTGGGGTGGGGACGTACGTACGTGAGCTCCGCCGACGCGTGCTGCGCGGGTGCATGCATGCATGCATGTGCAATCACGCGGCTCCAAAGAAAGAATCCAGAGTTAGGCGGGTGACGACTCGTTGCACCCGAGGTGAAGGAGGGCATAAGACTGGCCAAACATCACTAGTAACATCACACTTTTCAAGATAATTTTGCTTATATGACACATATTTAATGATGAGAGAGATGATGGTGGTAACTTAGCTAATTACTGTAACATCACACATGCCAAGACAATATGAGTCTATAGACTAATAAATGAACCATAACATAACAACACACATATGTTACTACCCACTGTGAAAGTAGTAACATAGTCTAATAAAATGTGATGTTACTAGTCTAAGTTACTTTTCATTGTGACTAGTCTAAGCCGCAGATTAGCATGCCTAACCGACTGACTTTGATTACATTACTTAATTAACAAACCAGCAGGATATGTGCATGCATGATCAACCCGCGAAAGGCGAATCCGTCGAGTGCGTGCGTGCTTTCTGCCGCAGTGTCGGCCATGGCTCGCACGCCCGAATCTCGACCGAGCTAACCGAGGGAGTCGACTCGATCGACCGGGTCAAGTCCTGCGTGATCTCCGAACCGAAAGGCGTCGGAGCAACTAATTCCCTATCCGACCGACCGCCCAGCCGGCCGGACCAGCTGGACACCGAGCGCACCGCACCACGCATGCGCGCACGTGCAGCACTTATAGGCAACTTCCTCACACGATCACAAAGAGACTTGACCAGCCCAGTCACTGCTCACTCGTGTGGTCAAGCTGCGTACGTACGTAGAGCTCGAACACCTTGACCCACTCTCCGTGGAAGTGCATCCACGACCTACGGTTAACCTACATGTTAGCCGTTCAGCTAGCCGGGATAATGGATAACCGGATAAGAAGAAAGCCTGCAGGGACAACACGTGTCACGTACGCTCGCCGCGCAGTGCTACAGTCTACGGTACGTACGTACTACGTGCGCTCGCGTGCAGTCAAGAGGGATTTCGACAGCGCTCTCCCAGTCACGCACGCGTGTTTTAGCCGTCCACGGCTCTCGCCAAATCGACCGGCCGGTCGAGGCACGTACGTACATGGGCGCCGCGTGGCAGGCTCACGCAGCCCTTGCCTGCATCCGGCGGACGAATGCAATTTCGTATCCTACCGGCCAGCAGTCGGCGTGGAGGTTCCGGTCAAAACTCTGAGCACGAGCGACCTTGATAACTTGGCTTCATCGATGACACCTTGCAGACCATATATCCACACGTAAAAAGGCTCGTACGCGCACGGTGCATAGATTGCTCCTGTCCATGAGAAAACATGGCTCGTACGCGAACGAATGCAATTTCGGGGACATCGACTGGTGCATGAACCCCTACACCATCGGTGCATGCATGCATGCATGACCACCTACGCAAAAATGATAATATTGCCCTGAAAAGCGCTCTGCCCATGGTATTCGTGGGTTTCTACGTTTTTTGTTTGTTGAAAAAGAAGGTTCACCACCGGCGTCTGTATCATCCCATGCACATAGACTTTTTTTCTTTGCACAAAACATTGTGTGACTGCCTATGTACCAAACCACACTCAACCCACTTACATATATAGGCCTGTTCAGTAGTATTCCCTCCGATAACAAATATATAACGTTTTGAATATTTTAGTATGGACTACATACGGACTAATGAGTGAAGAAACACAGTAAAACATGTCTGTATACATCTGATTCTGATTTTTTTTAGAACATCTTGTGTTTGTGAAGGCAAGGAGTATTTTTTATAGCCGCTTTAATTCACTAATTACGTATCACTAGATTTCTCTTTTGGCTTGTGGTCCGAGCGAGAGAGGATAGATAAACACATATATAAAATATGAATAAGTCTTTGAGTAGTAGCGAACCAATCTGTGATTGGATCATAGAGGTGAGTGCATGCGTGTATGTATGAGCACTTGTGTCTATACTGTGTTAAAAAAAAGGTCTTTGAGCAGTACACTTAGTTAAAGTTTAGGTAAGTCTTGGCTACTCACTTTTCATGTAAACCCTTTTTTTTTGCGAATTCTTTTCATGTAAACCGTCAAACACCTACCAGTTGCTCGTGATACTCGAGAAGTCAATGACCCCCACCCCACCCCTGAAACACCAGGATTTCAGACAGCAAACTGAGGGCATGTTATGCTTACTTAACAACCCCTCTTAGCCGTCACAGAACGTGGCCTGAAAAGTCAGCTCTTTTAAAGAAAAATAGTGCACGCAATTTCAACTGAGTATAGGCTCACTGACTCAGAACTGCAACAATAAGAAATTGGATTCATGGACAAATTGTATTTTTTTTATTTGCGGGTTATGGACAAATTGTATTGTATTATCTCTTGGAAGAAAAAGTATTTTGTGTGATATTTTACTTTCATATACTTTATAAAACTTCATTCATGCAAACTAGTACTATATAGAAGTGCAATACTCCCTCTGTCGCATAATACATGAACGTTTTTTACACTAATGTATTATGAGACGGAGAGAGTTGTATTTACTTGGAACAGAATTAGGCTCAGTGCACCAAGAAAATTACCCGTATATCTTTCACACCTTGCTGATCTTTCTTTCGGCCACGCTTTGAAAAGAGCCATCCATATCTCTTGCCGGGTTTCGGTAACACGCGTGCATCTGCGCAGGGCAGCGACAGTTAGCGACTAGACTGGCTTGACAGGCGGTGCAATGTGCATGCACCCCTATACCATTCAACTATTCAAGTCCTTGCAAGTCAAGAAACATATTAGTCTACCTTTACACACTCAAGGTAAGAATTGCAAGGAAACCCATGGTCGCGCGAATGTAGTGCAGCAGAGGACACGTACACGTACACAGGTGCCCAACCCCTCACATGCAAACTTTCCCAGGTTTATTTGCTGCGGCCTTCTTG
This sequence comes from Triticum urartu, assembly GCF_003073215.2. NCBI lineage: Eukaryota > Viridiplantae > Streptophyta > Magnoliopsida > Poales > Poaceae > Triticum > Triticum urartu. The sequence continues at coordinate 533,716,645 of NC_053028.1, read as the reverse complement.
AGGTGCGTTTGGAGATGCAGGCAAAGTCAAAGCTTATTTTATGTACGCATGGCTGCTACGTACTCACGTTCACGGTATTGATCAGCGTAACATGATGCAAAAGTCCTCCCTGACTTTTCGCTCAAACTCGCGGATGGGTGCCGAATGGCTAACACGCGTGCCAGGTGTGACGTTGGTTGATATGAACCGAAGGAGTGAGTTTGTAAATAAAGTTATAGTAATTTCATGCGATGCTTCAAATAATCTTAAACTACCTATATTCGATTCACATAAATGTTACTTCCGCTGTCCCTAATTATTTGTCTTTATAGAGATTTCAACAAGTGACTACATACGAAGCAAAATGAATAAATCTACACTCTAAAATATGTATATATACATCCGTATGTGATAGTCCATTTGAAATCTTTAAAAAGACAAATATTTAGGAACGGAGGGAGTAGAACGTATTATGTTTGGGAGTAGTATATATGTCGTCCATCTCCGTTTAACCACACGCATTAATACAATGGTAATACTGCCATATTTGTATACAGTATAGTGTTGGATGTAACATGATCAGAGAGCAACATGGCGATGCACAACGAATCTTGTCATGATCATCACATCACATGCATGTCCATCACACTGATTCTCCGGTCTCAAACCCAAATCCACTTCGACGGCAGTACGCGGCAAACATGCATGAAGGGCGTACGCCTTGAAAACAACACCGGGATTTGTTCCAGGAAGCGCCACAGCTCCTCGAAAGCTCAAGGCACCGTTGGTTTCCTAACACGTATGTACACACGCATGTACACTGAGGGGGAAGCAGCTGTTCACTCTTGAAGTTTCTTGTACGAGCAGAAATGGACAGTGGGTCAATTTCTTTACGGCCTCGTGAAGGTTCTAATTAAGGTCTGGACCATGGTGCGACGACGCTAGTGTTTTTTCCATGTATATATAAATTATAATCATTTTCTTTTAGTTGGATGTATATCCCTCTCTGGGCACATGCATGTATGGGTGGGGAGGAGAAAATGGCCCGTGACTGTGGGAACCTTGTTCCATGTAAAAAGTTGGCACCATCTTAACCCATGCCTACGACTATGGGGCAGTGCATCTCAGATAAGGTCCTTCCGTGCTGGGCCCACGTGTTGATACGTATGTTGCACATTCACGCGGCGAACTTCTTGTGTTAGAAAGACACACGAAGCTGAACCTGCGTGCATGAGGACGCAGTTCATAGCCTCCCTTAGGTCCAGCTAGGTTCGTGCAGGCAGTTCTTGGTCTGTTTAGTTGCGTGGGTCGCATCAAAAAATGGACTCGCGTGAAACCTAAAGTACATCTTGGCCTGCATCCAGAGGAACGGCCGAATCGGCCTTTTTTCAAAGCCAGGCCCGAGCGATGCAACCTGAGGCATGTGGACGTTGGCGGTTACATGCGTGGATGCTGTCTCAAGATGTCGTGTTGTTTTCTGAAGTCACGTCATAAATTACCCTCACCTTTCTTTCCGCACCGTTCTCTCTCCTCTCTTCCCCACTTACACCGAAGACGGCGAGCACCGGAGTGACTGACTGCAAGACGATCGTAGGCGGTGGCAAGCACTGGACTGACCAACACATCGACAATGGCGGTAAGCCCTGACCATGTCTCTTGATTTACTGCTTTCCAGTCGCGTTAAATTTGTTTTGCGGACACAATTGGAGCGTTAGGGAGGGTATTAAACACATCGGGGGTGGGGGATTGGTATAGGGAAAAAGGGAAAACACGACCGATGAACCTCTCGAATCCATCAGTTCCGCACCGGTGGATTTTAGGGTTCTTACGACCCTTTTTTTATTACATCGGGGGTGAGATTGGGGTAAAACTAGTTTACAAGCACCTAATCCTAGTCGCGGCGATCTCGGAGCCACTTCAAGTGGCGGAGGGGGGGGGGGCATAGCCATCTTCTTTTCTTCCTCCACCGCTTTCACCGCACCAGCGGCAATCTCATCCTCATCATTTTGGTCAAGAACGATGGGTCTTGCACGTTCACCTGCCGCTGGCGCCTTGACTACCATCCACATCGCATCGTGCTCGTCCTCCGGCGCCACCAACCTGCTAGTCCAGAACGCTGCGGCACGCTGGTCCTGAGGAGCCATGTACTCCATGTACTTACCCCATCTCGTCCTCTGTTCAGCATCGCCAGAGTTTGCGGATGAGCCCAAATTATGTGATTTTTTTGTTGATATTTTTGTGCCTACCTACTAGGCTCTATGGAATTTTACCGCATTCAGGCACATCTTTTTGTTGTTTTTCCTCAAGTAATGATTTTTGGACCAAATAATGCTTGATGGAAGAAATCCCGAGAAATGGTAGTGGAATCATGTATTTAAAGCGATAATCGCCTACCATAAAGAATCAAGCAAGAAGGACAAAGAAGAAATCGTCCCCGCGCCTCCAGTGCAGAACACGACGTTCCATACGACCGCGCCCGAAAAGACACTTCTGTGATATTATAGCCCGAACGAAAACCTTTTCTGTCATGGATGTGACACTTTTATGACAATAATTGTGAAAAAATACGTATCATTATAGATGTGGTGGGCTCCTACTTCTATGACAAAAAATTATGACAGAAAATGGATTTTTTTTCCTGGGCGGGCTAGATAGCATCTGCATGACATTCTTCGGGTTGTTCATGAAATAAAATATATGGTAGAATTAGGGCGAGGAAAATTTGTGAGAGTTCCCGATTACGGTGGGCAGTCGGTGGGTGGTCGGGCCCAAGCGATGCAGTCGTTTGCGCGTTTCTGTTGTATGTGCACGTGTGTGCGAGCCGTGTTTGCTAATTGAACCCGAGAAAGGTGTACGCTTACTGCACCCGAGCGATCGATCAATCCCTTGCACTACCTATTGAACACGAGCGATCGATCCCACTAGCTACTTACTGAAGCCGATCGATCTCTTTGCTGCTAACTCAAGCTGACCGATTCCTTCGCTGCTAATTGAACCCAAACGATTGATCGCTGCTGCTTACTCAAGTCAGTCGATCGATGCGTTGCATAGAGCCTTCGTACGTGATGTGAGTTGAGAGCATCTATAGCCACGATGGCCAAATCCGGCCCCTCAAACGCCCGCGGACGCACTTGGGCGCATCTGCAGGCACTGACCGGGCATACCTCATTTTTGCCACCCTGCATCCGCGTATCTCATATCTGACACATTATATCCATACTACAGATGCAACGTTGATCTACTCTACATGATCAAACTGTTGGGAAACGGAGCATGCAATTTTAAAAAAATTCCTACGCTTACGCAAGATCTATCTAGGAGATGCATATCAACGAGAGGGGGAGAGTGTGTCTACGTACCCTCGTAGACCGTAAGCGGAAGTGCTTGACAACGCGGTTGATGTAGTTGAACTTCTTCTAGCTCCAATCGATCAAGCACCGAATGTACGACACCTCCGAGTTCTGCACACGTTCAGCTTAGTGACATCCCTCTCCTTCTTGATCCAGCAAGGTGTCGAGGTAGTAGATGAGGTCCGTCAGCACGACGACATGGTGACGGTGATGGTGAAGTGATTCTCGCAGGGCTTTGTCTAAGCACCGCAAAACTATGACCATGGGTGTAAACTATAGAGGGGGGCGCCACACATGGCTAACAATTGATGTTGTTTTCTAGGCGCCCCCTCCTCATATATATAGGTGGGTGGGAAAGGGAAGAGGCCAAGGGGCGCCCCAAGTGAGGCCGAATCCCACTTGGGCTCCTGCCTTGGTTCGCCCCCCCTTCCTTGTATAGGTGCCAGGGGAAGGAACGGGGAGGTGGTGCCTCCCTTTCCTTTCTCCCTTGAGGAGGGGAAGGAAGGAGGTACTTGCCCTCCCCCCTTTCCTATCCCTAAGGCTAACCGACCTGGTGGAGGGGCGCACCAACCCCTTGTGGGCTGGTCTGTCCCACCCTTGGCCCATTAAGTGTTGGGGAACACAATATTTCAAAAATTTTACCTACGATCACGCAAGACCTATCTAGGAGGTGCATAGCAACGAGAGGGGAGAGTGTGTTTACGTACCCTCGTAGACCGAAAGCGGAAGCGTTTAGTAACGCGGTTGATGTAGTCGAATGTCTTCGCGATCCAACCGATCCAAGTACCGAATGCACGGCACCTCCGTGATCAGCACACGTTCAGCTCGATGACGTCCCTCGAACTCTTGATCCAGTTGAGGCCGAGGGAGAGTTCCATCAGCACGATGGCATGGCGACGGTGATGATGAAGTTACCGACGCAGGGCTTCGCCTAAGCACTACGACGATATGACAGAGGTGTGTAACTGTGGAGGGGGCACCACACACGGCTAAAAGATCAACTCGTGTGTTCTAGGGTGCCCTCCTCCCCACGTATATAAAGGAGAGAGGAGGGGAGGGCCGGCCGACCCCTAGGGCACGCCCAAGAGGGGAGTGATACGTCTCCAACGTATCTATAAGTTTTGATTATTCCATGCTGTTTTATTATCAATCTTGGATGTTTTATAATCATTTTATATCATTTTTGGTACTAACCTATTGACATAGTGCCCAGTGTCAGTTCCTATTTTTTCCATGTTTTTTACATCGCAGGAAATCAATATCAAACGGAGTCCAAATGGCAAGAAACTTTATGATGATTTTTTATGGGCCAAAAGGAGGCAGATGGGCCCTGGTTGCACCTGGGGGGAGTCCCGAGGAGGGGACGACCCACTAGGGCGCGCCAGGAGGCCCTGGCGCGCCCTGGTGGGTTGTGCCCACCTCGGGTACCCCCCAGACCGCCTCTTTGCTCTATAAATAGCCCAAAAATCTCAGAACCCTAGGGGAGTCGATGAAATATTCATCCAGCCGCCGCAGAGTCCAGAAACACCAGATCCAATCTAGACACCATCACGGAGGGGTTCACCACTTCCATTGGTGCCTCTCCGATGATGCGTGAGTAGTTCTTTGTAGACCTTTGGGTCCGTAGTTAGTGGCTAGATGGCTTCATCTCTCTCTTTATTCTCAATACAATGGTCTCTTGGAGATCCTTATGATGTAACTCTTTTGCCGTGTGTTTGTTGGGATCGATGAACTTCGAGTTTATGACCAGATCTATGTTTTTATATCCATGAAAGTATTTGAGTTTCTTTGATCTCTTTTATGCATGATCTCTTATAGCCTCGTATTTCTTCTCCGATATTTGGGTTTTGTCTGGCCAACTTGATCTATTTATCTTGCAATGGGAAGAGGTGCCCGGTAGTGGGTTCGATCTTACGGTGCTTGATCCCAGTGACAGAAAGGGAACCGACACGTATGTATCGTTGCTACTAAGGATAAAAAGACGAGATCTATATCTACCGCCATATAGATAAACAGATCATGTCTACATCATGTCATTGTTCTTATTGCGTTACTCCATTTTCCATGAACTTAATACACTAGATGCATGCTGGATATCGATCGATGTGTGGACTAATAGTAGTAGATGCAGGCAGGAGTCGGTCAACTAATCTTGGACGTGATGCCTATGTAATGATCATTGCCTGGATATCATCATAATTATTTGAAGTTCTATCAATTGCCCAACAATAATTTGTTTACCCACCGTTTGCTATTTTTCTCGAGAGAAGCCACTAGTGAAACCTATGGCCCCAGGGTCTTACTTCTCATAAATTTTCCTGTGCGATCTACTTTTTCCTTGTTTTTATTTTCAGATCTATTAAATCAAAAATACAAAAATACGTTGCTGCACTTTATTTTATTTCCGATCTATTTATCCAATCTGTTACAACCTTCTTACCGTCACGCACCAATTTCTGGCGCCGTTACCCAAAAGGGATTGACAACCCCTTTAACACGTCGGGTTGCGAGCTGTTGTTATTTGTGTGCAGGGGCTGTTTACATTGTGTTGCTTGGTTCTCCTACTGGTTCGATAACCTTGGTTTCATAACTGAGGGAAATACCTACAGCCGCTGTGCTGCATCATCCGTCCCTCTCCGGGGAAATATGATGTAGTTCTAGCTACCATCAGGGAGAACTACTAGGACTCCTAGTCCTAGTAGGTTTCCACCAAAAGGGAGAAAAGGGGAAGGAAGGAGAGGGAGAGGGAGTAGGAAAGGGGGGCGCTACACCCCTTCCCTTGTCCAATTCGAACTGCAAGGGGGGAGCGCGGCCTGCCTTGGCTGCCCTCCTCTCTCTCCAACAAGGCCCATGGTGGCCCATTAGTTCCCCCCGGGGTTCCGGTAACCCCTCCAGCACTCCGTTTTTACCCGAAATTATCCGGAACACTTCCGGTGTTCGAATAACATTGTCCAATATATCAATCTTTATGTCTCGACCATTTCGAGACTCCTTGTCATGTCCGTGATCTCATCCGGGACTTTGAACAAACTTCGGTACATCAAATCACATAGCTAATAATACAAATCGTCATTGAACGTTAAGCGTGCGGACCCTATGGGTTCGAGAACTATGTAGACATGACCGAGACACATCTCCAGTCAATAACCAATAGCGGAACCTGGATGCTCATATTGGCTCCTACATATTCTACGAAGATCTTTATCGGTCAAACCGCATAACAACATACGTTGTTCCCTTTGTCATCGGTATGTTACTTGCCCGAGATTCGATCGTCGGTATCATCATACCTAGTTCAATCTCGTTACCGGCAAGTATCTTTACGCGTTCCATAATGCATCATCCCATAACTAACTCATTAGTCACATTGCTTGCAAGGCTCATAGTGATGTATATTACCGAGAGGGCCCAGAGATACCTCTCTGATACACGGAGTGACAAATCCTAATCTCGATCTATGCCAACTCAACAAACACCATCGGAGACACCTGTAGAGCATCTTTATAATCACCCAGTTACGTTGTGACGTTTGATAGCACACAAGGTGTTCCTCCACTATTTGGGAGTTGCATAATCTCATAGTCCGAGGAACATGTTGATAACCCACAAGTATAGGGGATCACAACAGTTTTCGAGGGTAGAGTATTCAACCCAAATTTATTGATTCGACACAAGGGGAGCCAAAGAATATTCTCTAGTATTAACAGTTGAGTTGTCAATTCATCCGCACCTGAAAGACTTAATATCTACAACAAAGTATTTAGTAGCAAAGTAATATGGAAGTAACAGTAACGGTGGCAAAAGTAATAGTAGCAGTTTTGTACTAATTGTAATAGTGGCAATGGTAAAGTAACTAAGCAAAGATCAATATGTGAAAATCTCATAGGCAATGGATCGGTGATGGATAATTATGTCGGATGCGATTCCTCATGCAACAATTATAACATAGGGTGACACAAAACTAGCTCCAGTTCATCAATGTAATGTAGGAATGTATTCCGAATATAGTCATATGTGCTTATGGAAAAGAACTTGCATGATATGTTTTGTCCTACCCTCGTGTGGCAGCGGGGTCCTATTGGAAACTAAGGGGTATTAAGGCCTCCTTTTAATAGAGTACCGGACCAAAGCATTAACACTTAGTGAATACATGAACTCCTCAAACTATAGTCATCACCGGGAGTGGTCCCGATTATTGTCACTTCGGGGTTACCAGATCATAACACATAGTAGGTGACTATTGACTTGCAAAATAGGATCAAGAACTCACATATATTCATGGAAACATAATATGTTCAGATCTGAAATCATGGCACTCGGGCCCTAGTGACAAGCATTACGCATAGCAAAGTCATAGCAACATCAATCTGAGAACATAATGGATACCAGGGATCAAACCCTAACAAAACTAACTCGATTACATGATAAATCTCATCCAACCCATCACCGTCTAGCAAGCCTACGATGGAATTACTCACACACGGCGATGAGCATCATGAAATTGGTGATGGAGGAAGGTTGATGATGACGATGGCGACGGATTATCCTCTCCGGAGCCCCGAACGGACTCCAGATTAGCCCTCCCGAGAGAGATTAGGGCTTGGCGGCAGCTCCGTATTGTAAAACGTGATGAATCATTCTCTCTAATTTTTTTCTCCCCGTACGTGAATATATAGAGTTGGAGTTGAGGTCAGTGGAGCATCAGGGGGCCCACAAGATATGGGGCCCCCCAGGGGGGTGGGCGCGCCCCCACCCTCGTGGACAGGGTGTGCCCCCCTTGCGTTGATTCTTTCGCCAGTATTTTTATATATTCCAAAAATATTCTCTGTGAAGTTTCAGGTCATTCCGAGAACTTTTATTTCTGCACAAAAATAACACCATGGCAATTCTGCTGAAAACATCGTCAGTCCGGGTTAGTTCCATTCAAATCATGCAAGTTAGAGTCCAAAACAAGGTCAAAGTGTTTGGAAAAGTAGATATGATGGAGACGTATCAACTCCCCCAAGATTAAACCTTTGCTTGTCCTCAAGCAATTCAGTTGACTAACTGAAAGTGATAAAGAAAAACTTTTACAAACTCTGTTTGATCTTGTTGTTGTAAATATGTAAAGCAAGCATTCAAATTTTCAACAAAGATTATGAACTGACCATATTCACAATAACATTTAAGTCTCATGTTTACTCATATCAATGGCATAATCAGCTAGCGAGCAATAATAATAAATCTCGGATAACAACACTTTCTCAAAACAATCATAATATGATATAATAAGATGGTATCTCGCTAGCCCTTTCTGAGACCACAAAACATAAATGCAGAGCACCTCTGAAGATCAAGGACTGACTAAACATTGTGATTCATGGTAAAAGAGATCCAGTCACAGTCGTACTCAATGTAAACTAATAGTAATACATGCAAATGACAACGGTGCTCTCCAACTGGTGCTTTTTAATAGGAGGATGATGACTCAACATAAAAGTAAATAGATAGGCTCTTCACAGAGGGAAGCAGGGATTTGTAGAGGTACCAGAGCTCGATTTTTTAAATAGAGATAAATAATATTTTGAGTGGTATACTTTCATTGTCAACGTAACAACCGAGAGATCTCGATATCTTCCATGCTACACACATTATAGGCGGTTCCCAAACAGAATGGTAAAGTTTATACCCCCCTACCACCAACAAACATCAATCCATGGCTTGTCCGAAACAACGGGTGCCTCCAACTAACAACAATCCTGAGGGAGTTTTGTTTGCTATTATTTTAATTTAAGCATGGGACTGGGCATCCCGGTTACCAGCCATTTTCTCGTGAATGAGGAGCGGAGTCCACTCCTCTTGAGAATAACCCGCCTAGCATGGAAGATATAGACAACCCTAGTTGATACATGAGCTATTCAAGCATACAAAACAGAATTTCATTTGAAGGTTTAGAGTGTGGCACATACAAATTTACTTGGAACGGCAGGTAGATACCGCATATAGGAAGGTATGGTGGACTCATATGGAATAACTTTGGAGTTTATGGAAGTGGATGCACAAGAAGTATTCCCGCTTAGTACAAGTGAAGGCTAAGAGACTGGGAAGTGACCAACTAGAGAGCGACAACAGTCATGAACATGCATTAAAATTAATCAACACCGAGTGCAAGCATGAGTAGGATATAATTCAGCATGAACATAAATATCGTGGAGGCTATGTTGATTTTGTTTCAACTACATGCGTGAACATGTGCCAAGTCCAGCCACTCGAATTGTTCAAAGGAGGATACCACCCTATCATACCACATCACAACAATTTTAATAGCATGTTGGCACACAAGGTAAACCATTATAAACTCCTAGCTAATTAAGCATGGCATGAGCAACTATAATCTCTAATTGTCATTGCAAACATGTTTCACTCATAATAGGCTGAATCAGGAACGATGAACTAATCATATTTACAAAAACAAGATAGGTCGAGTTCATACCAGCTTCTCTCATCTCAATCAGTCCATCATATATCGTCATTATTGCCTTTCACTTGCACAACCAAACAGCGTGGATAATAATAATAATAATAATAGTGCACGTGCATTGGACTAAGCTGGAATCTGCAAGCATTCAATACAAGGGAGAAGACAAGGTAATATGGGCTCTTGGTTAGATCAACAATAATGCATATGAGAGCCACTCAACATTTTCATCATGGTCTTCTCCTCTCGACCCCAAAAGAAAAGAAATAAAACTATTTACACGGGAAAGCTCCCAACAAGCAAAAGAAGAACGAGAAGTCTTTTTGGATTTTCTTTTTAATTACTACTACTACAGGCATGAAAAGTAAACTAGCTAAAAGATACAACTAATACTTTTTTTGGTTTTTTATTAAGTTTTTTCAAACACACAAGAAGAATGCTGGAAAAGAAAATAAACTAGCATGGATAGTACAATGAAAAAGTATGAGCACCGACAACTAGAATGAGTGTGTGAACATGAATTTAATGTCGGTGAGGAATACTGATGTCTACTACACAACCTTCTTCTTGTAGACGTTGTTGGGCCTCCAAGTGCAGAGGTTTGTAGGACAGTAGCAAATTCCCCTCAAGTGGATGACCTAAGGTTTATCAATCCGTGGGAGGCGTAGGATGAAGATGGTCTCTCTCAAACAACCCTGCAACCAAATAACAAAGATTCTCTTATGTCCCCAACACACCCAATACAATGGTAAATTGTATAAGTGCACTAGTTCAGCGAAGAGATGGTGATACAAGTGCAATATTGATAGTAGATAAAGGTTTTTGTAATATGAAAATATAAAAACAACAAGGTAACTAATGATAAAAGTGAGCACAAACGATATTGCAATGCATTGAAACAAGGCCCAGGGTTCATACTTTCACTAGTGCAAGTTCTCTCAGCAATAGTAACATAATTGTATCATATAACTATCCCTCAACATGCAACAAAGAGTCACTCCAAAGTCACTAATAGCGGAGAACAAACGAGGAGATTATGGTAGCACTGTCATCCACTCACTGGACAGAAGGCGCCTATGATACGTCGACACGTGGCACGGGCCAACAAGTTTAAATGGGCCGGCCTAACTAAAGGCCCACAAGATTTTGCGGACCATAATGGGCCGGCCCAGCTAAAGGCCCACGAGATTTTGCGGACCATAATGGGCTGGCCCAGCTAAAGGCCCACAAGATTTTGCGGGCCATAATGGGTCGGCCCAGGTAAAGGCCCACAAGATTCTTGCGGGTCATAATGGGCCGGCCCAACTAAAGGCCCACGAGATTTCGCCGACATTAATGGGCCGACCCAGCTATAGGCCCATAAGATTTTGAGGACCCTAGTAGGCCGGCCCATTAACTGGCTGCCATGTTTTGGGCCAAATGCCGACCCATATTTGATCCGGTCCATTAATGGCCTGCCACGCTCCGGGCCTAATAGTGGCCCATATGAGATCGGACCTGTTAAAAGCCTTCCACGTTCTGGGCCAAATGATGGCCCAGATCAGGTCCGGCCATTTAAGAGGCTTTGGGCTCAATTATGGTCCATATCAGATTCGGCTCGTCAACTGGACACTATGCTTTTGGGCCCACTTGCTAAAGGCCCACTTAGTAATTCGGCCTGATATTAGTTTTGGCCTGTTAAGGGCCCGTTTAACATTTCGGCCCTATATTAATTTCGGCCTGTTAAAAGCCCGTCATATAGTTGGGCCTAACTACGGCCTGGTTTGCATCCGGCCTGCTCGCAGTCGATATCTGATTGGGCCAAACAAGGACCCAGACAATTTTGGCCTGTTAAAAGCCTGTGATTTGATTCGCACAATCATGGGCTGGGGTTCATTTCGGGCTGCTGCGTAACTAGTAGGAATTAAGAACAAACCTACTCTATACAATGAAGAAATTATGGCATAGTAACTAAGAATAAACCTACACTACACAATAAAGGATTTAAGGTATATTACATCCACTGGGCATCAAAGTTCGCCACCAGTGATCATAAAGCGCAACGAAGAAGCAGATTACAAAAACTGGGCACCATTGCAGCATAACAAAATAATACTGAACCGAGACCACTTCCAAGACAGTTCAAGAAAGGTTAGCCTTGCGGGGGAACTGCTGCGCAAGCTGCCGAGCAAGGCTGTGAGACCGGCCTAGCATGTCGGTCATAGCTTCCAGGTGTAGCTGTTTAGCGATGAGGTTCTCATTGGTGTTCTCCACAATCTTTCTTAGAGATAGGACTTCAAGTCGAAGTTGAGTTACAGAATGCCTTTCTGCTAGAACTTGGGACTGAAGAAGTCGAACTGATTCAAACAACGAATTCTGTGAGCTTGTCTGACTGTTAGTCTCAAGTAACTTGAACACTACATCAAGACAAGACTTTGGGTTTGTCTCGCTATCTTCAAGATGTTTTGCCTTCTTTGCTGCAATATATGTTGGGTTTGTCTCACAGCCTTCAGCAGACTTGTGCATGCCATCAGGCATATCACCCTGAAACAAAGCAGAGAGATGACAGGGTTTGCACATGTATAAACAAAGATGATAACTGTTCTGTCAATTCTATCCAATTTCAAATTAGAAAATAAAGAGTATGTTCAAAATATCAATAGCATAATTTGGCATTGTTCATAATGCGGGGAGCTTCATCACACTACTGGATTATCATGTCAACATAACAAGCATAGATGAAGGGCAAAGAAAATCATTGTATCTATTTTGGATAATGTGCATGGCATGTTGTTCATATCATCAGCCACATCAGTAAGATAAAACAAGAGATGACAAGGTGCAAACGTGGGCTGCTTCACCACACACTGGATTATAGATCCACAAAACAAGCATACATATAGGGAGTATTAAGTAATGTGCATGGTATGAATAAGGAATTTGGTTTTACAAGTAAAACTTAGAACTTACGGTTCTTATGAACATGCATTTTGGTAGAAACAGCAAACTAAACAGCAGTAAACGATAGGGAGTATGAGCAAATTAAACAGCAGTTGAGGATAAAGGCTTTAGAAGGACTAACTTACATTAACAGTTAACACCGGCTTTATAATGCCCTTCTCCATGGCAAGGGAAGGATAACTCAAGAATTTCAGCACAGAATCTTCTTCATAAGCATTGCATGTACTCTACATTTTGTAGAGAGTAATTATAGATATGATAATACTGGAAGGGATAGAGGATAATGAAGATAAGATGCAGATTGATGCTACATAATCAACTACTAATCCCTGGAAGTACAAGCGTTACAGAACAAAATGTACTGACAAGAGCAATGGGCTACACTTCTGCACTGGCATTGTCGTGTATTCTACTTGTTGGTAAGATTAAATATAGATCTGATCTTTTTTAGTAAATGGTGGGCGAGGGAGATAAGATGCAGAATGCTACAAAATGAACCAATCCCTCTTCCCATAATACAAGAGTGTTTTGAACACTGGTGTACTGTTCAAAACATTCTTATATTATGGGACGGAGGGAGTAGCTGTTAATGTAAGTACAGTGATAGACCACGTTCAGTCCTTACAAGAGGACTGCAGAGCTAAACCTCTTCAAAAGCATTGGGTTGATTCTAAATTTATGTAAGAGTCCATACGGATCTTATAATGTCCACCAAATGGACGATTACGAGGCTAACATGTGCAGTGATGCAACATAATCAAACAACTATGAAAGTAAGTATGGTCATACAGGGCAAGAGGTATTCACAAGAGCAATGCAGTGTGCAGTATAGTTGCGAGATTCTGTGGTCCCTTGAGAACGAATGTTCTTCTGCTAACATTTTTCGTACAAGTGAGACATTAAGGCAAATGCAGAAATGTAGTTCAAATTGTGATGTGATATCATAGACAGTACCTTACGCTGCAGCCGAGACCAATGTGTAACAAGATTATTCCAGTCACTGTCGGATAAATGTAGCACCGGAGACTTTACAGAAATTTCGTTCAGAGGCTTGCCATCGAAGTGTGCTTGCCTCAGGTAGGAACGATACTTCATCAATGAGTGCTTGAAAAGCGCAACCAACCCTTGCTCGTCATCACAATCCAGTGCACCTCGCCTATTTAAAAGAATGAAATCTTGTGTCTTCTGTCAGCAGAAACATATGCAGTAATGACCATGAATAACATTAGTACATTACTTACGCGTAAGTTGCGGAGGAAGACTGGAAATTGTTCTGTGTCTGCGGTATAATCTTTCCATGAAGGAAAGATGCGCACAAAGTTCCTGACAACAACATAAGCTTCGTCTTCTAAACTGGGAAGAAATGGAATAGGGGTCCTATTTGCTGCAATTGGGGCTCTCTCTGGTTCGAAAAGGGATTTGGCAACTGGATTTGGTGTACTCTTTGCTGGAATGGGGGTTTTGCGTCATACAGCTAGTGCTATGTCAACTGGCATAATCATACTGTTTGCTGCAGTTGGGGTCTGCTGAGTTGGGGCATCAGAAATGACCAGTGTAGTAGGGCTAGAGTCTGCTAGAGTTGGGGTATTTTGTGGGTCAGGTGATATTGCAACTACACCTAATGGGCTATTTGATTTATCAGGTGCCACTACCTTTTCCAAATACTTTGCTTGTGCTCCTCCACGATCAGCAATCACCCTCTTCCTTTTGAACGTCTGATACACAAGAACAACATTTGAATGGATAAATATGGTATGATGACAGATGGAATATGTACTGAAAATGGATAGGCAGGGGGTATTCACATACAAGATGTGTAAACTAAGCTAATGGTAGTTCAACAAAGTAGAAGCAATGCAAAGCATCAGGTGCAAAATATGTGCGAGCAATGTAACCTTGGAAAGTTAGATCAAGTACCTTGATGGGCGAATAAGATAGGGCATCTTCCTCGGACTCCTCCACTAGGGAGCTACATTGACTTAGGTCTCCCTCTAGCTCAGAATCACTGTTAGGATCATATTCTGAGCATGAATCTGTAGGTGGAGAGTGTTTTCATTGCATTGCATTCAGACTTGATTTCAGTCCCTTAATGCCAAGTTTGACAGCCATGGCAATTGTTCTGCTTTATTATTTTCATGCGCGCAAGCTCATAATCATTATGATGCTGTTCAGAATCTGAGATTCATGAAAACATAAAAAGTAATCAGATTATCTATGGAATGCATTGCGGTTTCAACTCGGAGAGTGTCTCCCTATAAACCCCTGCATATGCAAAGTTCACCTCCCCAACCATGCTGACCAGACCACACACAGAGATACACACCCAAGAGGTGAACATGCATTTTCGAAACTAATTTAGGAACATTTAGCTGACCAATTAAACAACTCTATTTTAATAATATTAGATTCGTATTTGAACAACTAAGCTTGTTTAGCTTGATGGGTGGAGCAGTGTTATTATGACACGAAGCATGTATTCTGATCGTATAGTGATCATAAAAGGGGGAAACTCTAAGCATATATTTTTTAGCAAAAGAGGGTTTCCCCTATGATTTCTATTAAAGAAACCACCACAGAACCAACATGATCAATTAAACCCTAAGCATGATAAATTAAACTGTATTATGGCTGTGCCATGGCAGATTTGAAGCTGCAAACCGGAGAAATGATATTTAGCATCCATTGTTTGCTTCGAACTAAGAACTAAATTCTAAGAGCTGAAAAGAAAGTAGAGTAACCAAGTTAAGATCTATTTTCTGGTTGAGATCAAAAAGTTGAGGAGATATAAAGTACCACCTCTCTTGCGGCGCCGTGTAGGCATCGGGGGTGCGATGGCTGTCGGTGGCGTTGAAGCAGATCTGTGACGGTAGACGGGTGCATCGGGGGATAAGTCCCGTTGCGGTGGAAGAGAAGGTCGTGTGAGCGGGCCCGGCAAAGAGGACGACGGCGCCGATGAAGCGAGAGGACGCGATGCAAGGCTATTGGTCCATCGCCGTGGATGAGAAACGTCCATCTCTAGCAGTGGACGACGTGGTCTTGGTAGACGCTCCGGCATGGTGGAGGACGTTGGCGATGGATGTGGTGGAGGACGGCGGCGATGGATGGGGTGGCGGACGGAGGCTGGGGTGGGGATGGGGGGTTCTAGTGCGGACGGTGTATGAATGGGAAAATGGAGGGAGAGGTACGGGGAACCATGTTTTTGGGACGCGCCTGTCTGAAATATGGGAAAATTACGAACTTATCCCCTGTTTCAAATTTGGACGTCTCATCGGTTGGGGATAGGACGGTAATCTCGCATCTCCCAAATATTTGCCGGCAACTATTTCGGGCGAGGAGAGGGTGTTTTGCCGCCCACGGTTGGCGCCCACGGTGTATGAACGGGGTTGACGGGTAGGGCGGTTGTGTCACGTCTGATGGAAGTTACACATCTGCCCCTATTTAAAATATTAGCCTACATCTATTTCGGACGAGGAGAGGGTGTTTTGCCGCCCACCGTGTATGAATGGGGAATGGAGGGAGAAACAGAGGTCTTTCGGACGAGCTTGAATCAAATGAGTTTTGCCGCCCATGTTTGACGCCCACCGTGTCGGATTGGGCTCAGAGGCAGTCATGTCACGTCTAATTGAAGTTACTAACCTACCCCTATTTAGAGCAGTGGAAATTGGGCCGATGAATTGTCCGTGTAATGGGTAGACAGTAATTTCCATCTCCCAAACACTTGGCTTCGGGCAGCCGATGTGGGAGTGGACATTTTGCTGTTTCTTTCGAATTTTGGGACAACAAGCATCCACGTTTACCCTGGCAACTAAATTCGAATCCATTTTGTATTCCTATATGAATCTTTATAAATCATTCTATGTGTTTTTATGTATCTTCAAAAGGACGACGAAGATGTATTCCACTGTCATATATGAATATGGTTTACAAATGCCGATACTCAAATTCAGAAACTAGAATCCAGTTTAAGGTGAATTCGAATATTTGGAACACTTCATGTCCAACTCAAATGTCACACGCAACATAATGTGTACTCCCATTTAGATATGTACACAAGCGATGTATCAAGATTCAAATACCGAGTCAATCAACCAAGAATGTAGGGAACTAACAGACATATAAACACTTATAGAGTATATGGATCAATAATATCAACTAACATACATAAGCCAGGCCGCTGTACTTTTTTTTGGCTACAACAGCATCCTTTTTAGCCAGCATCTTGGCCCTTTCCGATGTATGCCACTTATGGTCCATCTATACTACTATTGCTAAATGCACATTCAGCCCGATTGGCATATTTGTAGGTCTGGCACAGCAATCCAAATGAAATGTCTCCGAGTCTTATCAATTAATACAGACTTGTGCTCAAATAAAATTACAAACAAAAAAACAAAAAAAAACAATTATTACATGATCTCTAAAACAAATGGTTTGATTGATTACATGAATAGACAACACAAAGGTTATTCAACTATGGAAAGAACATTTCACCTATGATTTACCAAGTAGGAATTTAATCTCCTTTTTTTCCTTCAGGACCTTAACAATCTGGTCAGTCTCAGCTTGCTTCGTTTTGAGATCCACCAAATATTTAATGGTTGTCTTGAGTACTGCTTGTGATTGTGCTGTTTGCTTCCTCAACATGTCAACTTCATCTCTAAGTGCAGAAGCATAATCTCTTTCTACCACTAGTTTAGCCTCTAGAGCATCAGCAGTTGGCAATTCATAATGCACGATTGGGCCGGTGCCACTGCTGTGGGATGATGCAACGTCCATGGGGACCTCGCTCTTTGATCTTGGGCTAACCTGTTTTGCCATTACAGTTCCGATTGGATTCAGAAAAGTTGAAGTTAGCAAAACATCTCAACTGGGAGTTATAACAGCAAACCAGTTAAACAAACAAGGAATTAAAGAGTTTCAATTGGATGCTGAAAAGTAGTTATTAACATCATTGTAACCCGCTGTTGCAGCAGCAAAGCAGTTAAACAAACAAGTAGATATTTAAGTTAAGGCAAACATGTAATTCTTAACAGTAAGTATCAAACACATAGATAGGCGCAGTCTACAATATGATTAACAGGCTGTGCCATTATGTAATCAGTAGCAAACTAAATTAAGCCAAGCAACATAATTGAACAATTTTGCAATAAGTGCCTAACTAAAATTCCGAGAAGCAGGTAACTGAACTTATGCTAGTTCTTTGTACAGGCACACTGCAACTTCTTTTTCGCTTACAAGGTTGTACGAAGGAGTCCATGGCATCAATTGCTTGGATACGCAGTCCCAATACTTCTTCCTTCCCACACTGCATGGGTAAGTCGAATGGTTAATCTGGTAAGATGGTGCGTCCTTGATATGTTATATGAGGACGTGTAGTCAGACTAGTTGTAGCCAAACACATCACACTGGCTTTTACTGTATATTTCATGCGATTACTTTTGGCATATCGAGATCTAAGCAATCTACAATAGGATGAAAAGACTGGCATCCTTCACATTATTGGCGAACTCAGTTCATAGAAACAAGCAATTCAACCATTTTGTGGGTAAATCAAAAGCGCCACTGGAATATTTTTCACTATCCAATCATACATGCAAAAAGGGGCGACGCCACCATAGGGGCTGGTATGGGCGGCCGCCTCAGGTGGCTGGAAAGTGTGCACCTAGTTTGAGTCGTCCAGGTTGGCCCATGCTAGTTTTGTTCGTCCCAACGCACGAGCAGGCAATGTAAAAAATGAAGAAAAATGTTTCAATTTGGATGGGCCAATAACATAAGTGCAAGGCAGGCCCTATAGCAGGCTCACGGCCCAAACGAGTGCCTCCCATATCGATCGACACCAGGAAAAATCCCAATTCATTCGCTCCAGCCTCCAGTCTGGTTCGCTCCTAACCTAGCCGCCGCTGGACAGACCGACACAACACTTCCTCGCGCCCTCGTCGGAGGGCGGTCACCGGGCTTCAAGCGAACAGAGGGACAAGAAGATGAAGATCCAACCCTGGGTGTAGCCTGCGTGGGAGGCAGCGGCGGCAGCACGGACATGGCATCGAGCTTGCGCAAACGGACAGTCGCAGCTTGCAAGAGTAGCATGCGCAACGAGCAGGTACATCACATCCCTGATTATATCTAATTCAACTCTTCAATTTCTGGCTAATAGTTAAACCCGACGGTGTTGTAAAACTGCTTGTATATAGGGAATCTATGAGAAAATGAAACCAATTTCTACTTATTTTATAACTCCCCCAATCAATACTGAACTGACTGAATCTGATGTATCTAATCAAGTTTCCGGTGCAAACATACAAGCTCATGTTGTTCTTGAGCCTGAAGTGTCGAATGAACAGACTGCTAATGAAGGATTTGATGCAAACATTTTACATGCTCCTGGTGATGAACATATAGTGTCTAATGAGGGATCTAATGCAAGCATTTTGCAAGCTCATTGAAGGATTTAGTGTCTAATGATGATCTACTATGTTGAGAGAGACAGAGATTTGCAGGCATTGATGACAAGCAAATTATAGTGCATTTTCATAGCTTGAGGAAACGTCGAGGCCATCTACCAGAAAGTCCCTATATCATGACAACATAACATAAATACTTTTCTAATCTGTTGTTTGAAACTATTGGCATACTTGTGCAGGATAGATATATTGATATGCAGTTTGCGCACTGGTTATACGTGCAATTACACTTTGATATTTTCAGCCAGAGAACGAATAATTCAAGCAGGTACAGACCATGTTTGTAGTCCTTGTACACCATGTTGCATTTTATGTTTTTGGTGCTTGCATCATTTAGTGTTTATAATCTGAACTACTTTGGATCATTAGCTGGTTTTCAAAGTGCATGTAGCTTCACATTTCTCAAGTTATGTTGATTTCTAGAGTGTAAGTGCCTTCGTTTTTTTAAGTTAAATGTTCGCCCCTGGTAACTTGAATTCGTGGATCAGCCACTGCACACAAATCATACACGGATGCCAGTATGAATTAAATGAAATGCAGGGACTTACGCTAGCTCGTTGTACAGGCTCACTGCAGCTCTGCTTGCGCTTGGGATGTTCCATGTACAAGTCCATGTTACCACTTGCTTGGATGTGCAGGCCTTGTGCTCCTTGCATCCCCCTCTGCATTTTTTACACGACGAATGGTTGATCAAATAAGAGGAATCGACCTTGATGTTGTACCGGAGGACAGATACTTACAAGGTTATACGGGTGTGCAGGATGTGTACCAGATCCCGTAGCGCCGTCATGCTTCACTAAAATATGAATTTGCTTGTTTCAGATGATATCTCCAGAAGAAATAAGAGTTAAGGTCAGAGTTGCATAGGCGTGTAAGCTAAGAGAGCAGTGAAAGGATATCCAAACATCGTCGGAACAGTGCACAAGGGAGTGATGTGTGGATATCTAGTTCGAGCCGGTGTTTGGGCATGCTTGCCTAGCTAGAGTGCGGGTCACTTCAGAGCCGTTCAGGGTGATGCGCTGGCGTTGGTTGGCCATGCACGGATGCAGATCTTGAGTGGCAGCGGAGCGCTACGATGCGGTGGACGAGACCGTTGTTGAAGCCCCAACGACCTCGGGGGGCGGAGGTGCGACGATGTGCTCGGTGAAGTAGCCCCGGTGAGCTGAGAGACGGCGTCGGTGAAGCGCACCTGATGCGGTGGAACTCGGTGTCTGTGAGGCACGTCGGTTGTGGCGGCCGACGTTGTCGGTGGACCACCCGGTGCGGTGGACGAGGGCGTAGATGAGGTAGCTCCGGTGCGGTGGTGAAGCGCGACCGTCGTCTTCGTCGTCGTCGTCCGGCACAGAGGTGGGGAACGGTGGGGAAAGAGACGAGACGAGGGGCGATTCGAGGGTTGGCGGCGAATTAGGGATTTGAGCAATCTGGGCGCGGAAGGAGACGGTGGAGAGGAGAGATTTTGCAGGGCTGGAATTGGGGCTGCCAGATATTTCAATCCGAAACGTGGAAGCGCGAACTTATATTGCCCTCGTCCTTTTTTTGGGGGGGAGGGGGGTGGGTGGCTGGGTGCTGCGCATCCGTCCGACACACGCGACCACCCCGACAGGACTATGCTTCGGTGCCTTAAGGCACCTGCCTTTGTGTCCATGACATATGGGCCCAACAGGTGGCTGGCCCACATGTCAGTGACCCAAAGGCAGTTGCCTTTAAGGCACCGAAGCAGCGTCCACCCCGACACGACCCTGGTTTGCCTGGTGCACCTACATTTGAGAATGCAAACGAATCTTCTTTCATTTGCAAACGAATCTGTATGTATTACCATGCCCGTGTTTTCCTTGCAATAATTAGTCATTCGAAACGAGATACTCCATCCGTTCACTTTTTTAAGTCGTTTCAGACAACTTAAAATGAACTGTTTTGCACATTGTCTAAAATGTCTTCAAGGTCTTATAAAAGTGAACAGAGGGAGTACTATAAATTAATTAATGAGGAGTTATTTGAAAAAAAATCGAAACGGTACCCACGCTAACGTGGATTAGAGTGTGTGTCACATAATTAGTTATTTGAATTAGAGTGTGTGTCACGTAGTTAGTTATTTGAATTAGAGTGTGTGTCACGTAGCGATCTCTAATTCTAACGTGGATTTCGCATTTCACTGTATCCACGCTACTTTTTTAATACAAATTCATATGTATATGATGAACACCATGGTAGTGAGAAAACTTTTGGATGGATTCAAACATATGACCTACAACATAGCACAACAAACTGAGTCAATGTCAACTTTTCGAAACTTAGTATGGCATGAATTCGAAATAATTACCCGTATGCCTGGTCCTCGGTTCAAATCTTACAATGTACACCGAATTGAAACATCCATATTAAGTCTCGTACTATGTACATTCAAATGTTGTTTTTAGCCCCCCCCCCCGCACAAATGCTACATACTTCCTGTATTGGTCAATCTTCCTCTCCTAACCACCTTAGGAAGCTATCGGTTTCCAACACACGTTCATTCTTTCTCTCCATGTTTCGATCTCTAGTTCTCTCAACTACACAACCCCTTTTTCCACTCTGTTACCAAATGTATTTACCTCACACACCCGCCATTGCACCCCATGCCGAGCTCTCTCTCTCTCCCCCTCTCCCTCTCACCCTCTCGTGCTAAATACATGCATTGCCTATCTAGCCCCCCAACCTCTTGTGCATGCACACGCACGCACGTTGTATATCTAGGTCACTCCCTCGAGACTGTCTCACTCTTTCTTCCGCACAGCGGGCCACACTCGCTCAATCTTGCTCTCTTTATCCGAGTCTCGTTTAACCTCGTTTTCTTTCACACACAAATGATATATCTCCCTGTTCGGGCCTCGATCGACACACTCTATACTCTCTCACGCAGATTGTCTATCTAGGTCAGTCCATCCAAGCCGCCACCACTCTTTTGACCTCATGGTGGGCCATGCTCACTCAATCTCTCTCTCTCTCCGTATGTCTCGATTGACCTCGCTCTTTCTCGGACAAAAACGATATATCACCATGTTTGAGCCCAATTCGACCTATTCACATTGTATACTCTCTCACACACATCGTCTATCTAGGTCACTCTCTCCAACCCGTCTCACTCTTTCGATCGCACGGCGACCCTATGTGATCGGTTGACCTTGCTTCCTCCCACGCACAAAATATATCTACACGTCTGTGACTGGATCATCTCTCAAGCTCTATCTTACAGCCCCCACCCTTGCCAAAAAGCTCAATCAAACAATATCTCTCCAGAGCATATATATTTTTTCAATGAATGTCGGACCACACTCACTTTGTCTCTCTATCTATATGTCTCTCGATTGACCTCGCTTTCTCACACCGTATCTTCCACGCATTGAAGCTACTACCTCTCCATCCCTCGCAAAGCCGGAGCTATTTACATTGCGAGGGGCACTCCAACCTTGGATTAATTTGTGTAGGCATTTATTCCGGTCGGTTTAGATTATATTTTCGTAGCATTCGGCCCACAACTACTCCAATCACCGTAGCGGGTAATTAAGCTACGGGGAGCACCTAATATGAGCACCGGGGAGCCGTTGGATCGAAGATGCAGCGGCACACACGAGGCCTGAATGTTTTATTTGCAAAAAAAACCTTTGGAGAGTTTGTAAATTGCGCATAATTACAAAGACTACTCCCAAGCCATTGGATCTCACTTCCAACGGTGTAAAAACTCGTATCACCATAGTATCTAAGCTGCGGGGTGGATGTGATATTCTATGCCGCTGTCATTTTTGTTCGTAAACTTGCAAAAAACGTGTAACTCGTGCCGTTACTTGTCTAACCGCGCAAAGTGTTTGTTCAAAAAAACCATCCTACACTGAAATATCGGAACAACACACGGGGGTCCCACTTGTCATTAATCAAATTTGGACCTAAAACTAACAAATCTGAAAGACGAGATTCGAACTGGCAACCTGGACTACAAAGCATAAGTCGATAGCCTAAAAAAATGAACGGTTGTTGGCTTTGTACCATAACTTGATTTTATAGAGTACTTGCGTTGAGTAGAGTAGAGGGAGTGCCTCGTCAACGCGTGCATGACCGTTATCTCACTTACTGGTGGGTCCCAGGTCTGCGATCTCAATCTCTCTTCTCTCCATCGTCTAACCTTTGCACGGGCACACACGAAGAGCGGCGCTAGCTTGCCGTGGTGTTATTACAACTAAAAAAACTTGGAAAATAGAAGAATCGCCTAGAACAAGAGACGTTGTGGCTGGTCGAGACGGAGCTAACCACATCTGTCCTCCGTGCCATGTTTGCATGATGAAGCTGTGTGGCTAGTGGGCTGTTTTCAACCGACTGGCTGGGTCCCGAGGTCGAACCATAGGTACTACGTCTGATACAGTATATTTTTACACGCACATTTTTCCTCCGTGCCGAGACGTGGCACACCCTACCGCGCGGTTTTGGGGTCCTCCCGGGTGGTGCACGCATATATTCTTCCTGACGTGGGACGCCCTACCGCGCATTTTCTGGGTCCTCCTCGGTCGTAGCACCGAAGCAAGTAAATGAGTCGGCAAATCACAAAAGACCACCTTTCCCACCGAGTACATCAGTGAAGCACAGTGGCTAGCTAGTTGGGCTAGTTCGACCGATTAGCTAGGCCGCCGCCACATTTGTTTTTTCACCCCTTTTTTTATCTACTTGCCGGCAGGTAAATTTAAATATCCACCGCGGCGTTGCTCTGGTGTTTGGGTTCGGCAGGATTTTTAATTTTTTGATTGACGGGAGCAGGAGCGGCAGGATTTTTGTTTTTTTGATTGACGGGAGCAGGCGCGGAAGCAATTAGTCACGATGACTCCACCTGTACCCACTGCTCCCTGATGTGAGAAGTCGTCGACTGGTGTTTTGCCGTGGTGAAAACCAAAAGATTCCCCGCTCCCTCTGCCTTCCCGTAGATTGCATTGCCTTTCAGCCGTTTCACCCCCTTTGCTTCCTCTCCCCATTGCTTCTACCTGGTACCATGGCGGCGTAGCAGATCACGGAGTCCGAGGTGAGACTCCCGACACAGGAGCTCCATGCCAAGGATGCGGAGCTCAGGGCCAAGGACGTGGAGCTCCGTTAGCTCAAGGAGGAGAGGAGTGCCATGCTCCTCCGTTATGTGCCGGAGTTCACGGAGCTTCAAAAGCGGCAGGCGTCCACCACAAAGATGCTCGAGGCGTCGGTGGCGTTGCTGCAGAAAGCGGGAGATATGATAGGCCGTCAGGGGAGTCGGCTGGAGCGTGAGCAGGCCGATCGTGACGAGGTCCAGGATCGCCTCAGCCACTTGGTGAACCAAGTTGCCACACACGTGTTGCGGCTGCGCGATGCCTACCGTCGTGCTAGCGCGACGATGCCGGCCGTCGGGCTAAACCCGTTCGACCACCCGGTCGACTTCAACGAGCTGCGGCTTCCTGACCTGGTCTCCTTCTTCACCTATATCTCCATGGAGCTGAGCCGTCTCCGCACGATGGTGGGGGCTGAGCTGGACAAGGAGGGGTTGCGGGCTGCCATCGCCGTTGCCGGGCGAATCCTTTCAAGGCTCCGTCACCGAAATCCATTCGTGCCATTGGACGCCGTCTTTGACGAGCTGGCTCCCGTCGACCGGGAGCGGGCTCTGCGGGCGGTTGCACCCTGCATCACCAACGTCGTGCGCCTCGAGAAGTAGAGGGACTTCGGTGGTGTTTAGGTGCCCTCTGCATGGGCATGTCCATGTCTCGACGCAACATGACCGTTGGATCAAACTTAGACGGTGCAGATCAATCACTGTATCACAAAGCACGTGGGTGTGTTTGGTTGCATTCTCATCTCAATATAGTTGTTTCCTCTTCGTGTATTTTTGTCAACCTACTAGTGTGGACTCATGCACCCTTCATGCACTCTGCCAAACACCCAAAAGTGGGTCGAGAAGGGAACTTTTGCTCCCATCCCGTGCACCCTTCATACACCCTGCCTAACACTATTCGTGCTTCATATGGTTCATGTTTCGTGGAGTACTGTAGCACCGTACTCTCCGTGCGCTGTGGACCTAGTTCTGTTAACATTGATCTCACCGTCCATTCTCGACCGGACAGTCGAAAAAGCGGTACTATGTTACATATAGGAGTAGTTGACATGCGCACAACATCATTTGTTATCGTCATATCTTACTACGCTAGCAACAAGATTGTGTAGTACTGACGTATGAACCACTACACATGCCTAGTAGTAGGAGCACTGTGTATGTTCAAGTGGCTGCCGTGTTTCGCACTCCTCCATCGTAAGAGTGGAAACGCTTGCTGTAATCATTTTTTTCTTCTAAAAAACAGTGGACACGCTCTACCGTGCGGATCCTCGTCCAGCCATGCACTAAATTACTCACTTTCGCCGACGTGTGGGATAGCCAGCATCGGGGTCCACCAGCCATGCACTAAATTACTCCGTAGTAGAGTGACGGTAGACTACCCCGATCGAAGCGCCGCAGTAATGCCCAATGAGCCGTCAAATCACAAAACCCCCTCCTTTCCAGCAGTAAGTTGGACGGACGAAGCAACCATCATTTCACTCTTCTCTCTCAGCTTCCTCTCTACCCAACCCTCGCTTCTGCCTCATCTTGTTCCTCATTTCTTCAAGAAAATCCCGACCTGCTTCCGCCATTGTTCTTCTCTCCCAAAGAAGGAAAGGTGAGCGCATCAATGGTGTTGATTCTGGCCAAGGCCCGGTCTTGCAACCCCGAGACTGATCCTATAACTCCCTCTCTTTTCTTCTTTTGGGTTTGTGATTATGGTTTCTTTTCTTTTATTTCTATTTGACAGTTTCTTGATGGACGCTGGAGCACCGGCCGAAGTGATGTCTATGGCTCCGGCCAAAACCGTCGAGGCTCATGGTACGAAGAAGCGCAAGCACCCCGCCGAGACTACCGCAGACAAGCTCAAAGCCATCGCCCTGTCCAAGCCCCCCTCTCCGGGATCCCTCATTAAGAAAGTCCAGGTAATATCTCTTCTTGACGATCTTTTTCTCGATCTTGATCGTGTTTTTTCATCTAACACGCAGTACTAGTACTAGTAGTACAACTTTCTGGGTGATCTTGCATGTGATTTTTGTGTGCCAAATGACGGTTCTAAATTCCTCTTTTGACCAAAACATGTGAGAGGTTGACACTGATTTATTATAGATTACTTTCAACTACTCTCTCTGTCCCAAATTTCTTGTGATTTGTCTAGATACGGATGTATCTAATACTAAAATGTGACTTGATACATCCGTATCTAGACAAATCTAAGACAAGAATTTTGGGATGGAGGGAGTACTTTATGAACATCAATGCTACCTTTTAAGAGGGTATATTTGCCTCAGTAACTTGTGTTATGGATATTGCATGTAATCCCTCTGCTCTCATGCCTTTGAAGACATGTTCTAGTGTCTTTGTTCACTCATTTTTGTGCGTATATGTAGTCATATATGGAGTATAATATCGAAAATCATCTTATATTTCTAAACGGAGGTAGTAATAAAATATGGTTTCTGTTTGAATTAGAACCAGGTCCGCGGTGGAGATGAAGTTCTCAAAGTCATGCCGTGTGAACTGGAAGACCTGATGATGAGTTCTACTGCCGAACTATCCAGCTGATGTGTCCTTGTCGCCACGTGTCCTGAACTAGTGTTTTCCTGTAGCATTGTTGTCAGGCGTGTTCTCGAGGCTGTACTTGACCACAACAATTTCCTGGCTGTGCCTTCGATTACGAAGGGTGTGGTTCTTGTAAAGCTTCCCAACAAATCTGATGCGGCCTGTCTTCATCATCATGTTTATGAGTGGAAAGACCACAGGTTCTCCAAGGTTGACAAGATGGTGATGGTGCATGTAGACATCTCACACGAAGTCCATGGCCTAGTCAGTTATGCGGGGTTCATCCCGTAGGTCGGTGGCAAAAAATAGTCTGCAGAGTTTAGTTAGTGCAACTTTGCTTGTCTGTAGTAAGTACTATTGTTCATTACTTGATTTGTGTTTGTGAACCCTGTATTGTTTATTAGTACTGCCGCTTTTGGTGTGTGGTCAGTCCTGAGAACGGTCTATGTTAATGTGTTCCACTCAATTCAGTCTGTATATTTTGAAGTATCCATATCATATTTTTTGTGAGGACGGTCTATCAATTATGGTTACACTCCAATATCTGTATGCATTGCAGGGTTTATCGCACCCACCAGGATTTCCAGCCCCATGGATGTTCGGTCCATACGATTTTTCACGACCTTTGGACTGTCCTGCTTGTGGGAGTAGGAGGGGCCCCTGCATGCCACGCGTAGTTGGACGATCAATCTTCTGTTTAGTACTTCAACATAGTGATTTCCTGGTAAGGATTCACTCGTGTCACATCAAGTAAATCTTATTGATTTACTGTCTAAATATTATTGATTTAATGTCATGTTTTCTTTCTTTTCCTGCAATTTTACGATGCAGGTTTTGCCATGTGACATTCATCACAGAATAAACCGTTTGGTTTTCTCTACGTTGGCTATTTTTGCAGGTTTCACTTCTTATGTCGTGTCAGTAACGAAGGCACTGTCCATCACTTATATTACTGGAAAAAATTGGATCAGTCTGTTGTCCGAGTACAAGCTGAATCCCTATGATGAACTGCAATTTGGTTTAACAAAAACGCCACAATTAGTCCTTCTCGCGTTTAAAAGAAATGAAGAAAAAACTGGATCACGGTCACAGATCCTAGTCAAGTTAGAAAGCTGATCATAGCAGACCAGACACAATCGCCGATGTCTCCACAGATCGAGCACCGACAGTTGCTCTAGCACTGACAGCGGCAGCAGTTCAGTCTGATCCAGCTGAGGATTGGGCACCGACCACGTCAGCGGATCAGTTTGATCTACCGGAGGATCGGGCATCGACACCGGCCCCTGCTCCGACACCGGCACCAGCTCTACAAGGAGCGCCATCTCCGGCAGCAGCGGCGGCTTCGGCACCTGCACCAACACTTGCACTTGCATCTGCTCCGGCCTGTGCAGTTGCACCAGCAACAGACTAGGCTGCAGTTCGCACTTCATATACCAAAGTCCTTACAAAAACCGACATGTCCACCTTCTTGGTAAGCATTGGCCGCCCAAGTGCTTCGTTCTTTTTTCTTTCCATGTTGTTTCACATGATTCACTGTGTTGATCTAACCGTTTGGGTATGTCTTCTTGTTTGCAAACAGAGAATTCCTAGAGCAACGAGGGAGTCGTTTAACAATCCGGGCGACCGCGGCCAAGTTTCTCTTACCATGCGCAGCCTTGGTGTGAATGAACCTGCTCAATATATCGTAAGTACAAAGGATGGTCACATGATGATTGATGCTAAAGGATGGTCAAGGTTCAAATCTAAATCATATCTTGCAGTAGGGGACGATGTCAAAATCGAACTTTCTCGGGAAGGAGAGCTGGTCCAAATCAACTTTGAAATTCTTCAGTAGCAGCACGCAACTGCCTAACTGATCTATCCTCCGAGAGATTTTGATGTAATAATCTGGCATGGTGAAACAAGTGCCCTGTGTGTATAAGTAGTATGATAGTATTATTTATCACATGGTATATCGTTGATAGAATTGCAACTCTGATTGCTGGTTAGGAACTGTCATTCGATTTCATTCCAACAGCTGCCGTGCTTTATTCAATTTTGTGTATTCCCCTTGCGACAGCATCTAAAACCAGCGCCGTACCAATCGCTTGCAATATGAAAAGCGCTGAGGTAGAACACATGGGCCCCCAAACATGCAGGGTCGGCCTGCGGCCCAAAGTCCAGAACCTGGTTTCGAGAAGCACTAGCTTAGTGCAGAAGTGGCGTCCTCCTCCTGCTGTGGGTTGGGCGAAGATGAATGTTGATGCTGCGTTATCTCGCAATGGTGAAAGGGAAGCCCTGGCAGTTGTGAGCCGGGATCATACAGGCTTCTTCCTTGGAGCATCGGCACTAGTGTGCGAAAGTGTTACTGATCTAGAGATCCTAGAGGCAATGGCATGTTGCGAGGGGCTATCTCTGGCTCTTGACTTAAACCCGCAACAAGTTCAGATTAGCATCGATTGTTTAGCAACAGTCAAGCATATCAGAGAGGCATACTTGGGGCCTAACAAAGTTATTATGGACGAGATCAAGATGAAGAAGAATATGTTCCAAACCATGGAGATCATACATGAAAAACGCGAGTGTAATGTTGAAGCACATGTGCTTGCAAAAGCTACTACTTCTTTGCCCTGTGGACGCCATCTTTGGCTCACAGGAACCCCCGAAATTATTTGTATACCTATGACTGTTAATCTTCAATAAAGCAGCTTTTATCCCTCAAAAAAATCTGAGTATTATATTCTCAGCTGAACCCCCATAATTCCCGTCCATTGCAGAGGGAGTATATTTCTCGGCAAGGTGAGCCTGTGATATAAAAGATTTGTATATTTATTTACAGAGGGAGTATCTCTCTGTCAAAATATATATTTATGTGTAACTAGTTACTCCTATCTTTCTACTTCCTTTCGCTGATATGTGGGGTAGCCGACAACGAGGTCCACGTGCCATATGCACAAATTAGAGTGCACAACTTCACGGTAGACACACCCCGGTCGTAGCGCCGCAGTAATGCCCAATGAGCTGTCAAATCACAACCCCCCCTTTCCATCTTTAGCAGTAAGCTGGACGGACGAAGCGGCAATATCTCACTGGGCCTGAATCCCCTTCTCCCTCGTCTGCTTGTTCAGAGAAAACCCCCTCTCGGCGATTAGGGTTTTCTCATGGAGAACCAGGTACGAATTCTTCATCCATCCCCGATAAACCCAAGTCCCTTTGTCGCAGGTAATCCTAGGATGGCAGCCGCCGCCGTTGATGCATTTTTCTTCCTACTGAATCTAGTGTGTTTCATTTGCAGTGCCCGAAGTGCGAGTACCCTACAGGTTTCTGCACCCTCGGCGAGACGCCACACTTGTTCCTTCTCATCCTAACACAACATTTTGAAACGCGCACAGTATGTTCCTAGAATCCTCTTTTCTATCCGGGAGGGTGGGGTTTTTTTGAACATGCTGTGTTCTCATATTATTTTTCCTGCAGTGTATTATTTGCTCTGCCAGAACACATGTACTCAAGATGCTTGGCCTTGCCATAACTGAATACACTAGTTTAATGGTCACAGTGAAGACAAGCCATGGATATAAGTTCTGAGTTGGGTTCATGAACCAAGAAGATCGCTGCTTTTTTTATGGCCGAACTTGGATAAACTTTCTCAAGTGTTACGGACTGAAAGTTGGCGCACGAATGTTGATGAAAATAGCAGAACCTAGTCTTATCTTCACTGCGATCTTCCACCCGATGTCGTTCCAATTGTTCATCCATGTTAGTTTTGTATCTGGTTCTTGCTTGTTGCCTCGATTACTTCTTAATCCACCTATTCTGTCTAACTAATCACAATTTAACTTTAGAAGTAGCAACGAATCTCTCACGAAGATGCTACTTCTAACTAATATTTTCTTATAATTGGTGGCACATGTAGGTTTTTTCAGTGTTAAGCAGTCTACTCGTTTGTTACTCTGTAATAACTCGCCTGTTACTAATGGCACTGAAGTTGACTGGATCGACATCCACAAGTTCCTACACTTTATTGATCGTCTTGAGGTCCTTGTGGGGCGTTTCAATGGTGGAAGGCCACGTGGGATATGTGTGCCACTGCTGCACTCGTTGAACAGGTCCAACTGTGTCGAGAAACTTATGGTACGATCTGTTTTGTGTTATATATGTTGTTCATAAACTATTGCTTATACACAGTTTTACAGCCGTGATCTTCTTGAACAGGAACTGCCGAGTTCTATTGTTCCTATACAGATGCCTGACCATGGTCGGGTCAGACTTGTGCTTGGTCACAACATGATGTTTATGTCGACCTACTCAATTCCCCTTGGAGGTGAAAAGATACTTATTCATGGGTGGTCTCAAATAATGAAGGCCCGTCCATCTTGGAGAATAGGACAGAAGATTATGTTCATGCTTTTCCATGGCTCTAAAGCGAATATCCTGTTTATTGACCACGTTGCGAGATGAAGCCGCTTTCAGAAGGTTGTGGATGCGCGGGGTGGCGCCTAGGCCTTGTCCTGGGGCTTGGCGGCCTCACCCTTGGTTAACTGTAGGCAAAGTAGCACTGTTCGAGGCGTGCTTTGTACGGTTGAACCTGTATAAGTACTCATACCGCTTTTAGCTTTGGTTGTTAAGTGCCCCTGCTGGTTTCAGTTAAGGTTGTTAAGTACTCCTGCTGCTTTTACAGTCTGTTGTGTTTCTTCAGTCCTGTCTTCCTCCAGCCGCCAAAACCAAACCAGCACCGGCGGGGCCGCCTGCTTCCGCCTCCCACGGCTGGTTGCGCCTCAGCGCACTCATCGCCGCCCCACCGTCTCCTAAATCGTTAACGCCGACGTCCTCCGCGCGCTTTGGTGCGCTCGCCGTGGCGCCGCCCTCTCGTGTTGTCAACATGGTCAACAAACAACAAGAATCGGCAGAAGTACGTGGAGAGGATGACAGTAGGGGCCCACCATGTCAGTGTATGGAAAAATAAAATGCTTCCTCCTAATGTTTTCCTGACATCTGGGACCCACGACATTGTGAGCGTATATAGTCAATAGACAAGAGAACAACACAAGATCGGCTGACACCTGGGACGTAGCTACTCAAGCAGTATTTTTTTTGTTTGGTATTGTTGAGATGGAGCAGGGTTTGAACTGGGCTATGGCCCGTCTAGCCCAGGCTTATATTTTATGTTCACCATGTGACCAACCCAGCTATTTTTTTCTTTGTGAAAATGAGCCCAGTTTATTTTTTCTGAAGAATACCCAATCCAGGCCTACTTATTTTTCTACACCCTAATGGGTTGCAACTCTTTCAAGACGCCTGCAAATCTTGAAAGTAATATGAAATGGGTTGTAAATATAAAAATAGATGACAAATTGGCAATTACTTTATAATTTCTGAATTTTATTACATTTTCAGATTCCTATTTCACTGGGCATTAACCTAATTTAAATATATCTTCAAAGTACTTTAAATCTGGCTGGACATTTCGGTATTAAGAATAGTTTGGAACCCACAGAAATATGCGAAATTGACCCTGGCCAACAAAAAAAATGACTGCAATAAATTGCATAAGAAGTTGCCATGAGCTATATATAAATTATTAAAAAAAGAGGGAGTGGTCTGACTTGTGGGCCTGTTTAGTTGACGCATATGCAAGCTTTTTTTAGTTATTATATACGTCAACAAACGATTCTAGCAGACGTAACCGTTGGATGTCAATCCAATGGCCATCGTGTTTCTTCAATCTCTGATCTTCTTGCTCCAGCCGCCAAAGCAGCGCCGGCGGGACCGTCTACTCCTGCCTCCCGTGGCTGGCTGTGCTGCCGCGCAGGCCTCAGCGCCCCCTACTACTCCCACCGCTGGCCAGGGCATCTGAGGGAGTCCTGGATTAGGGGGTGTTCGGGTAGTCAGACTATACCTTCAGCCGGACTCCTGGACTATGAAGATACAAGATTGAAGACTTCGTCCCGTGTCCGGATGTGACTTTCCTTGGCGTGGAAGGCAATCTTGGCGATGCGGATATTCGAGATCTCCTACCATTGTAACCGACTTTATGTAACCCTAACCCTACCCGGTGTCTATATAAACCGGAGGGTTGTAGTCCGTAGGCAATCAACTCCATACACAACAATCATACCATAGGCTAGCTTCTAGGGTTTAGCCTCCTTGATCTCGTGGTAGATCTACTCTTGTACTACCCATATCATCAATATTAATCAAGCAGGAGTAGGGTATTACCTCCATCGAGAGGGCCCGAACCTGGGTAAAACAAAGTGTTCCCTACCTCCTGTTACCATCCGGCCTAGACGCACAGTTCGGGACCCCCTACCCGAGATCCGCCGGTTTTGACACCGACATTGGTGCTTTAATTGAGAGTTCCTCTGTGTCGTCGCCTTTAGGCCCGATGGCTCCTTTGATCATCAACAACAATACGGTCCAGGGTGAGACTCTGCTCCCCGGACAGATCTTCGTCTTCGGCGGCTTCGCTCTGCGGGCCAATTCACTCGGCCACTTGGAGCAGATCGAAAGCTACGCCCCTGGCCATCAGGTCAGGTTTGGAAGCCTAAACTACACAGCTGACATCCACGGGGACTTGATCTTCGACGGATTCAAGCCACAGCCAAGCGCGCCGCACTGTCTCGATGGGCATGATATAGCTCTGCCGCCGAACAGTGCCTTGGAGGCCACATACGCATCAGTTTCGACCATTGATTCGGAGCCTACTGTGCCGATCGAGGATCAGCGCTTGGACGCTGCCTCAGGGGCTGCGATCTCAGAGGCGATCGAGTCGAACGCTAGCCCCGCACTCTGCACTACCCATGACTCCGAGGATCCGGACTCCTCCCCGGACTCCGAATCCCCCGCGCCCCTGCCAATCGAATCCGATTGGGCGCCGATAATGGAGTTCACCGCCGCAGACATCTTTCAGCATTCGCCTTTTGGCGACGTCCTGAACTCTCTTAAGTCTCTCTCTTTATCAGGAGAGCCCTGGCCGGACTACGGTCAGCGAGGGTGGGATACGGACGATAAGGAAATTCAAAGCCCACCCACCACCCACTTTGTAGCCACTGTCGACGATCTAACCGACATGCTTGAATTCAGCTACGAAGACATCGACGACATGGACAACGATGTAGGAGACGAACAGGAACCAGCACCTGTAGGGCGCTGGAAGGCCACCTCGTCATATGACATATATATGATGGACACTCCAAAAGATGGAGATGGCAATGGAACAGTGGGGGATGACGCCCCCAAGAAACAGCCGAAGCGCCGGCATCAGCGGCGCCGCTCTAAATCCCGCCAAAGCAAAAACGGTGATTCCGGCACGGGAGATAATACTACCCCGGATAACGCCGAAGAACACCCACCTCAGCAAGATTCGGCATAGGAAGATGGAGAAGCCAGCCCTCATGAGAGAGCGGCAGACCGAGAGGACGAGGATGATAACTATACGCCTCCCTCCGAAGACGAGGCAAGCCTCGATGACGACGAATTCGTCATACCATCAGACCCCGCCGAACAAGAGCGTTTTAAACGCAGGCTTTTAGCCACGGCAAGCAGCCTCAAGAAAAAGCAGCAACAGCTTAAAGCTGCCCAAGATTTGCTAGCTGACAGATGGACTGAAGTCCTTACGGCCGAAGAGTATGAACTCGAACGCCCCTCCAAGAGTTACCCGAAGCACAGGCCGCTACCCCGATCAGAGGAGGAAGCACCTACATCACCAGAGCATGATATGGCAGACCGGCCACCTCGCGGCCGCGACAGAGAGGCCTCTCGGCCCTCCACCCAAGCCATGCCCCGACGCCGCTCAACTAAGGCACGGGAAAATGCGCCCGACCTGCGAGACATACTGGAGGATAAGGCAAGACAAACAAGATCGATCTACGGATCGCGCAGGCGCCCTACAGCATGTGAGAATGATCTTCACGCCGGATACAACAAATCCGGCCGGGCCGAACACAACAGACATAGCTCTTCCGAGCTGCGTCGTGATATAGCCCAGTACAGAGGCGCCGCACACCCGCTATGCTTCACGAATGAAGTAATGGATCATAAAATCCCAGAGGGTTTCAAACCCGTAAACATTGAATCATACGATGGCACAACAGACCCGGCGGTATGGATCGAGGATTATCTCCTTCACATCCACATGGCACGCGGCGATGAACTACACGCCATCAAATACCTCCCGCTCAAACTTAAAGGACCGGCCCGACATTGGCTTAACAGCTTGCCAGCAGACTCAATCGGTTCTTGGGAGGACCTGGAAGCCGCATTCCTCGACAACTTCCAGGGCACTTACGTGCGACTGCTGGATGCTGATGACTTAAGCCACATAATTCAGCAGCCAGAAGAATCGGCCAGACAATTCTGGACACGGTTCCTAACAAAGAAAAATCAGATAGTCGACTGTCCGGACGCAGAGGCCCTAACAGCCTTCAAGCATAACATCCGCGATGAGTGGCTTGCCCGGCACCTGGGACAGGAAAAGCCGAAATCCATGGCAGCCCTCACGACACTCATGACCCGCTTTTGCGCGGGAGAAGACAGCTGGCTAGCTCGTAGTAACAACTTATCAAAGAACCCTGGTAATTCGGATACCAAGGACAAAAGTGGCAGGATACGTCGGAATAAGCAAAGACGCCGCGTTAACAGCGACAACAATGAAGACACGGCAGTCAATGCCGGATTCAAAGGCTATAAATCCGGTCAGCGGAAAAAGCCATTCAAAAAGAATACTCAGGGCCCGTCCAGTTTGGACCGAATACTCGATCGCTTGTGCCAGATACATGGCATCCCCGAAAGGCTAGCCAATCACACAAATAGGGATTGTTGGGTGTTCAAGCAGGCAGGCAAGTTAAGGGCCGAAAACAGAGACAAGGGGCTGCACAGCGACAACGAGGAGCCCAAGCCGCCGAACAACAATGGACAGAAGGGCTTTCCCCCACAAGTGCGGACGGTGAACATGATATACGCAACCCACATTCCCAAGCGGGAGCGGAAGCGTGCGCTACGGGACGTATACGCGATAGAGCCAGTCGCCCCAAAGTTCAACCCATGGTCCTCCTGCCCGATCACTTTTGATCGAAGGGACCATCCCACTAGCATCCGTCATGGCGGCTTCACCGCATTGGTTCTCGACCCAATCATCGACGGATTTCATCTCACAAGAGTCCTCATGGACGGCGGCAGTAGCCTGAACCTGCTTTATCAGGATACAGTGCGGAAAATGGCCATAGATCCCTCAAGGATTAAGCCCACAAGAACGACCTTTAAAGGCGTTATACCAGGTGTAGAAGCCAACTGTACAGGCTCAGTGACACTTGACGTGGTCTTCGGATCCCCGGACAATTTCCGAAGCGAAGAGTTAATCTTCGATATAGTCCCGTTTCGAAGTGGCTATCACGCCCTGCTCGGACGAACCGCATTCGCAAAATTCAATGCGGTGCCGCACTACGCATATCTCAAGCTCAAGATGCCAGGCCCTCGAGGAGTAATTACGGTCAACGGAAACACCGAACTCTCCCTCCGTACGGAGGAGCATACGGCGGCTCTGGCAGTGGAGGTACAAAGTAGCCTTCTCAGGCAATTCTCCAGTCCGGCCATTAAAAAGCCAGACACTGCCAAGCGCGCCCGGAGTAACCCACAGCAGTACCGCCTGGCACACTCTGAGCAAGCGTAGCAATGCGGCCCCAACCCCAGCTTTCGCGACATAGCGAAACCAGTACCTCGCCTACATAACTACGCCCTTGAAATACCATGGGCACAGGGGAAGGGGCACAGTAACGGCACACCCAAAATACGGCTTAAAACGTACTAGGGGCTGCTGGATTCTTTTTTAATTTTTTCTTACTTTCAGGACTCCATACTTCAGACGACCTGTTCGGCAACTCGACTGCCGCATAAACGACGCAAGATCCAGGGAGGCAGACAAGCCATGCCGCATTATGGAACTACCAGGTGGTATCTGTTATGAGCGGTATACCTGTTTTAAATACAATTCTGCGGCCTCCCCCTGGTCAGGACATACTGAATAGTCCAACATCTTTTTGCTTATCGCACTACTTGTATCGTTCGACTTTGATAAATAGCCTCTCTATAAACAATGCATAGCTTTTGTCTATTTTCTGCATTACTCTCTTTTATATATGTTCACTAATGACATGTCGCACCCGTACACTGTGGTATGGCAAGTACGCCAGGGGCTTCAGTACCCTTTAATATGGTGTGAGAAGTCCGTACACTTTCACAAGTGCGGCACCCCGAACTTATAGCACTATATGCATCGGCTCCGAATCATGATTTGGGTCAATAGTTGGGTTTGCCCGGCTCCTATGTTTTGGTGCCTTACGTTCCGCTCTATCGGCTAAGGTAGCACTAGGAGAACCACTGCGATTGTGTCCCGGTTGAGCTGGGCTAAGCACCTCAGTGGAGAAAGCTAAAACTGACTGTCATGATGAGGCGAGAGACCGGTCGCTGTTCGAGAGGTTTTTCGAGTCCCTAAAGACTTATGCCGCTTCGAGCGAGGAGCCGAATTTGTCCGGCCAAGGCGTGGATAGCGCCCCGAACTCGGTCTTCCGAACTAGGGGCTTCGCCGAAATTTAAAATTATAAAGTTCTATGGCTAAGTGAGAGTGTTCAAGCATTATAGTCCGATTGCCTGGTTCGTCGTGCTGAGCGCCTCCCTCGAAGGACCCAAACATGGGAAAAAGAGCGCTCAGGTTTATCACCGAACACCCCAGCACTAGTGGCATGGGGGCAGAAGCCGATGACTGGCCATCTCTCAATTTTTGATAAACGGCCGCACAGAAAATAATATTTTAAATTCAATAAGCATTGCTTAGCGCATATGAACAAGTTTTCAGCGCACAGGATAAAAAATAGCGAGTTTATTCAAAAATTACATCTTTGGTACATTCATCCGCCACAAGGCGGGCACCTGCAAGAACATCCTTGTAATAGTTCTCGGGCTTGCGATGCTCCTTCCCCGGCGGCGGCCCATCCCTCACAAGCTTTTCACCATCTAGCTTACCCCAGTGCACCTTTGCACGGGCAAGGGCCCTACGAGCACCTTCGATGCAGACGGAGCGCTTGATGACCTCGAGCCTTGGACAGGCCTCCACCAGCCGCCGCACCAGCCCGAAGTAGCTCCCAGGCAGGGCCTCTCCGGGCCACAGCCGAACTATGAAGCCTTTCATGGCCTGTTCGGCCGCCTTGTGGAGCTCGACTAGCTGTTTCAGCTGGTCGCTCAAGGGCACAGGGTGTTCGGCCTCAGCATACTGAGACCAGAACACCTTCTCCGTCGAGCTTCCCTCTTCAGCTCGGTAGAATGCGGCGGCGTCGGATACGCTGCGGGGAAGATCTGCGAATGCCCCTGGAGAACTCCGGATTCGGGTAAGTAACATGTAGTTTACTTTTATATTTCTGCTTTGCATAAAGAACGCCTTACCCGCTGCTATCTTCTTCATATCCTCCAACTCTTGGAGGGCCTTTTGGGCTTCGGCCTTGGCAGACTTGGCAGTCTCAAGGGCCGCCGCGAGCTCGGACGCTTGGGTCTTTGACTCAAGCTCCAAACTCTCATGTTTTTTCATGAGAGCCTGAAGCTCTTGCTGCACCTCGCCGACCTGAGCCCCAAGTTTCTCTCGCTCAGTGCGCTCCGCGGCCGTTTTCTTTTCGGCCTCGGACAGCACCTGCTTGAGGGTCGCCACCTCAGTCGTGGCCCCTATAATAAGCAGTGCAATCCTGTTATTTTTTGCAATCGCGCCTCTCTATAGGCACTTTTTCTGTAAGGTATTTTCTTACCTTCTTTCTCCTCGAGCTGCCGTTTGGCAAGGCCGAGCTCTTGCTCGGTCCGCTCGAGGCCCTGTTTCAGGGCACCCACCTCCGCAGTCAGTGCGGCGATGGCTAGCAGCGAAGCCTGCATACGCATATTGACTCTTTTTGTTAGACTCCTGTGAAATTTAATAGATCCTCTATTCGGCTTTTCTTTCCGAGCGCCAAACAGAGCATCAGGGGCTACTGTCTATGCGGTTATATTTTTACATTTTTTACTTACCTCGAAGCCTGTTAGGAGGCTAGCGCAAGCTTCAGTCAGTCCTCTCTTGGCGGACTGAACCTTCTGGATCACCGTACTCATAATAGTACGGTGCTCCTCGTCGATGGAGGCGCCGTCAAGCACCTCGAGCAGATTGTCTGGCACTTCCGGTTGGACGGAGGCTGCCGGCTCAGAAGGCTTGCTCCTCTTGGAAGGAGTTCGCCTACCGCGGCCCGGAACTGTTGAAGATTCCGGCGCGGTGTCCGGCACAAAGCCGGACTTGGAGCCCTGGGGGGTCTTGTCCCCTTTACTCCTGGAGTTCGGGAGGTCGCCTTGCGGCTCCTCCAGGACCACCTCCTCCTGCCCCAGAGCTCGTTGCGACGCCACTTCGGCGTCATCCGCAGTGCGGGGGGAGACAGCGGGCGGAACTGAGTTCACGTCCGATGAATCCAGAGAGCCGCTCGACGACTCGTTGAGTTCGGCCCAGGGCGGGCTGCATGATTATATTCGACATTAGGGAAAGCTGTGCAATAAAAGGAATATCATGAGTTACTCTGGTATCCGAACACTTACGATTTCGCCGGACACCTGGTCCTGTCCGGCCACTCCTCTTTGTCCTCGTTGGCGTCGGGGACGTAGTCCGACGGAGGGGTTTTCCTCTTCTTGGACCCTTCGCCCCCCCTACTGGGGCGGCCTTGCTCTTCTTGCCTCCCCCCGCTGGAGGGGGAGAGGTTTCTTCTTCCTCCTCATCGTCTCCACGGGAGGGGTGCGTCTCGGACTCGTCGGACGACGAGTCCGACACCACCATATGCCGGGAACTCTTTCGAGTCCCCGTGGCCTTCTTCTTCTTGGCCTTCTTCTCTGGCACCACATAAGGTGCCGGAACCAGCAGCTTCGCTAGTAGAGCGGGGGCTGGGTCTTTGGGCAAGGGAGCCGGACAGTTAATCGATCCGGACTTCGCCCGCCAAGCCTATCAAAGGTAAGGGAGCTTAGATCCCGCATAGAGTCAAACTATGAAAAAACTTAACATCCTGTAAAAGGTGAAAATGGCTTACCTCGCTAGCGTGACGCTGCGAGCTGTATCCGCGGTCCTCGGAAGCGGATGTGGGAGCCTCGGTGCCTTTGGTTAGCACCCTCCAGACGTCTTCATATGTCGTGTCAAAGAGCCTGTTAAGGGTTCGGTGCTGCGCCGGGTCGAACTCCCACAGATTAAAGTCCCGTTGTTGACACGGGAGGATCCGGTGGACGAGCATAACCTGGACTACATCGACGAGCTTGATCGGCTTGCTCACCAGGGACTGGATGCATGTCTGCGGTCCGGTCAGCTCTTTTTCGTCGCCCCACGATAGGCCCGTCTCTTTCCAGGACATAAGCCGCGTGGGGGGTCCGGATCGGAACTCGGGGGCTGCGATACATTTCGGATCGCGCAGCTCGGTGATGTAAAACCACCACGATTGCCACCCCTTCAGGGTCTCCACGAAGGAGCCCTCGAGCCATAGGACGTTGGCCATCTTGCCCGCCATGGCGCCTCCGCATTCCGCCTGGCGGCCACGCACCACCTTGGGCTTGACGTTGAAGGTCTTGAGCCAAAGGCCGAAATGGGGGCGGATGCGGAGGAAGGCCTCGCACACGACGATAAATGCCGAGATGATGAGGACGAAGTTCGGGGCCAGATCGTGGAAATCCAGGCCATAGTAAAACATGAGCCCCCGGACAAATGGGTGGAGTGGAAAACCCAGTCCGCGGAGGAAGTGGGGAAGGATAGTACCCTCTCATGGGGCCTTGGGGTGGGGAGAAGCTGCCCCTCCTCGGGAAGCCGGTGCGCGATGTCTTTGGACAAGTATCCGGCCTTCCTTAGCTTTTTGACATGGCCCTCCGTGACGGAGGAGACCATCCACTTGCCTCCCGCTCCGGACATTGCTGGAGAAGGTTGAGGTGGGAAGTGCGGGCTTGGGCGCTGGAGCTCGAGTGCGCAGGAGATGGATAGGCAAAAGAGGAAGAAGGCGTAGGTAAAAGGGTGGATCCTTATCCCCTTATATGGGCGGATGCGGTTGTGTGTCCCCACCAGCCTAGTAAAACTCGCTTGCCTCCCGAGCACCGTGATAAATGGCGCGCTTGGGTTACCCACATCCGTATTGATGAGAATCCCGTAAAGGGGGTACACGATCTCTGCTTTGACAAGACGTGCCAAGGAAACCGCCTCGCAAAACATGCTGAGGTGGAAAAGTAAAAACGATTCGAGTAAAGGATTTGGCCGTAGTGTGATGACGCACTGCGGAATACGTCAGCAGATTTGATTTGTGTCAATATTATTCTCTCTATGGCAATATGTGGAAACTTATTTTGCAGAGCCGGACACTACTCTTGGTGTTTACAATCTTCTATGAAGAACTTGGAGGAGGAACCCGCCTTGCAATGCCGAAGACAATTTGCGTGCCGGACTCGTCGTCATTGAAGCCTGGTTCAGGGGCTACTGAGGGAGTCCTGGATTAGGGGGTGTTTGGGTAGCTGAACTATACCTTCAGCCGGACTCCTGGACTATGAAGATACAAGATTGAAGACTTCGTCCCGTGTCTGGATGGGACTTTCCTTGGCGTGGAAGGCAAGCTTGGTGATGCGGATATTCGAGATCTCCTACCATTGTAACCGACTTTATGTAACCCTAACCCTACCCGGTGTCTATATAAACCGGAGGGTTGTAGTCCATAGGCAATCAACTCCATACACAACAATCATACCATAGGCTAGCTTCTAGGGTTTAGCCTCCTTGATCTCGTGGTAGATCTACTCTTGTACTACCCATATCATCAATATTAATCAAGCAGGAGTAGGGTATTACCTCCATCGAGAGGGCCCGAACCTGGGTAAAACAAAGTGTTCCCTGCCTCCTGTTACCATCCGGCCTAGACGCACAGTTCGGGACCCCCTACCCGAGATCCGCCGGTTTTGACACCGAGAGCATCCCTCTACTTAGCCACACCCCCTGTTATTCTGCGGCGACGGCAGCCTCACACCGCAGCCGAACCGGTGAACGCTCGTACTCCTCTCCGCGTGGGCATCCACTGTCGCGTCTTCCCCGGCT
Organism: Triticum urartu; assembly: GCF_003073215.2. NCBI lineage: Eukaryota > Viridiplantae > Streptophyta > Magnoliopsida > Poales > Poaceae > Triticum > Triticum urartu. Next base: position 533,674,749 of record NC_053028.1, on the reverse strand, counting down.
CCGCGTCGTCCCCTTCCTATGCCTCGCTGTCGTCCACCGTCGTGGTGCTCTCGGCGCGGCATGGTCAATGTGGTCAACGACCGACTTCCATCGAAAGAGTACTGTACATGGAGAGGCTGACAGTTGGGTCCACGGCAGCCGCAAGGAAGTGCCTCCTTATTACGCAGAAAATAATTATTTCTCCACCTGACAGTGGGGACCCACCGGACGGGCCACCAGTATTTTGCGAAAAAATCGTTTCCCCCTGACTGCTGGGACCCACCGGACGGGCCACCGTATTTCGCGAAAAAAACATTCCCCCCACTGTCAGCTCGGACCCACCGGAAGTGCCTCCTTATTACGCACAAAAAAATGAATACTCCCCCGGCTAGCTGGGACCCACCTTGGTGGGAGGCTGACTTGTGGGCCTACTAAGTTGATGGGGATGAAGGGCTTTGTCAACTTAGTCAATATGAACGATTCTAGCTCCAGTGACCGTACGATGTCCATCCAACGGCCGTAGTGCTTCTTCAACCTCTGGTCTTCTTGCTCCAGCCGCCCAAAGCAGCGCCGGTCATGCCGCATGCTCCTGCCTCCTGTGGCTGGCTATGCTGCCGCGGAGGCCTCACTGCCCCCTACTATTCCCACCGCTGGCCAGGGCCCTGCGACGATGGCAACCTCACACCGCAGCAGAACCAGTGAACCCTCGTACTCCTCTCCGCGCGGGCTTCCACTGTCGCGTCTTCCCCGGCTCCGCATCGTCCAGGCCTCGCTGTCGTCCACCGCCGTGGTGCTCTCAGCGCGGCGTGGTCAATGTGGTCAACGACCGACTTCCATCGAAAGCGTACTGTGCGTGGAGACGCTGACAGCTGGGTCCACGGTCGCAGCAAGGAAGTGCCTCCTTATTACGCGCAAAATAATTATTCCTCCACCTGACAGCGGGGACCCACCGGACGGGCCATCGTATTTCACGAAAAAACGTTTGCCCCTGACTGCTGGGACCCACCAGCTACATCTTCGCACACAAGAAAGTGCCTGACAGTCGGGACCCACCTGGTCGAAGCGTACGTAGCGTGGTCATTCTGGTCGCGAACGTGTACGTACATATATACTGGTTGATGTAGAGGCGCGCATGTGTCGTAGTAGAGGCGCGCACGTAGCATGTACACGTACGTACAGCGGCCAGGGTGCAAGAAAGAAAATACGGCCACGTATGTGTACATACGGGCGGGGTCTCGAACGCCTACTCGCGCATACGTACGGCCAGGGCTCGTGTACATGACTGGGTCGGAACGGAGAAACAGCGTTGTCGTCGTGTTCATGGGGAGGCAACGGAATGCGTCATGTTCATGGGGAGGACTTGGATGGAACAGGCGATGGAAATGAGGCCTGGCGTACCGCAGAACGGAGGAAACTGCCTTGTGTTCGACCGGCCATGTTCGAAACGGGATCCTGTTCATCAGGAGGGGTCTGGCGTACCACAAACCGGAGGAAACGGACCTCCTACGGTTGAAACGGGGGTCCTGTTCATCGGGAGGGGTGTGGCGTACCACAAAACGGAGGAAACGGACTTGTGTTGGAGCGCTACGGTCGAAACGGGGGTCCTGTTCATCGGGAGGGGTGTGGCGTACCGCAAAACGGGACTCCACGGGATACTGTTCATCTCCACTGTCGACCCCCTCCAGCCTCCACGAGCTACTTTTCATCCACCGTCAACCTCCTCTAGCCTCCACCTGCAAATGTTCATCCACGGGCTCCTGTTCATCCAGCCTCCACCGCGCGCTACTAAACCGGCTACTGTTCAACCAGCCTCTCCATGGGCTCCTGTTCAACCACACCTTCACGGGCTACTGTTCATCCTGCTCTCCACCGTTTACTTTTCATCCTGCCCTCCACGGGGTGGTCCTGTTCATCCAGCCCTCCACGGGGTCCTGTTCATCCAGCCCCAACCGGCTCGATCGATCGGGGTCCTGTTCATCCAGAGGCAACACCACGTGGTCCTGTTCATCCACCCCCACTGGGAACTGTTCATCCAAACCCCCCGCAACGCTCACTGTTCATCCAGAGGCAGCATCGATCGGCTTCAGTTAGCAGCAGTAGCGAAGGAATCGCTCGATCGGGTTCAGTTAACAGCCATCGATCGATCGCTCGGGTTCAGTAACGCGTAGCCCGCAGTGAAATCGCTCGGGTTCAGTTAGAGCCCAACGCCTCACTCGGGTTCAGTTAGAGCCAACGCCTCGCACACACACGCGTATGTGTACAAGAGAAGCGCGCATCGCTCGGCCCTCGACCTCCCACCGTAACCGGGAACTCCCTGAAATTTTCCTCCCCCTCGCTTCTACCATGGTTTTTTCCGACATGGACGGCCCAAAGAATGTCATGCAGCTGTGTCTCCGGCCCGCCCAGGACGAAAAGCCCATTTTCTGTCATGATTTTTTGTCATAGAAGTAGGAGCCCACCACATCTATGATGATACCGGGTTTTGTCACAATTATCGTCATAGAAGTGTCATATGTATGACAGAAAAAAATTTCGTTCGGCCCAAAATGTCACGGATGTGTCTTTTTTTGTAGTGTAGGGTACGAAACCACCTCAAAGTTATCCTTTCTGATCGATCTATTCAAGAGTCCGTAGTAAAATAACTTGAAGCTATTCTTTCCGTTCGATCTATTATAGAGTTCGTACTAGAATAACACCTTAAGATACAAATCAACCGAAACCCTAATGTCACCTAGATACTCCAATGTCACCTCAAGTATCCATGGGTATGATTATACGATATGCATCACACAATCTCAGATTCATCTATTCAACCAACACAAAGAACTTCAAAGAGTGCCCCAAAGTTTCTATCGGAGAGTCAAGACGAAAACGTGTGCCAACCCCTATGCATAAGTTCACGAGGTCATGGAACTCGCAAGTTGATCACCAAAACATACATCAAGTGGGTCACATGATATCGCATTGTCACCACAGATAAGCACGTGCAAGACATACATCTAGTGGGTCACATGATATCCCATTGTCACCACAGATAAGCACGTGCAAGACATACATCAAGTGTTCTCAAATCCTTAAAGACTCAATCCGATAAGATAACTTCAAAGGGAAAACTCAATCCATTACAAGAGAGTAGAGGGGGAGAAACATCATAAGATCCAACTATAATTGCAAAGCTCGCGATACATCAAGATCGTATCACCTCAAGAAGACGAGAGGGAGAGAGATCAAACACATAGCTACTGGTACATACCCTCAGCCCTGAGGGTGGACTACTCCCTCCTCATCATTGAGAGCACCGGGATGATGAAGATGGCCACCGGAGAGGGATTCCCCCCTCCGGCAGGGTGCCAGAACGGGTCTAGAATTGTTTTCGATGGCTACGGAGGCTTCTAGTGGCGAAACTCCCAATCTATTCCGTTCCCTGATGTTTTTAGGGTATATGGACATTTATAGGCGAAAGAAGTCGGTTAGCGGAGCCACGAGGGGCCCACGAGGGTGGGGGTGCGCTCAGGGGGGTAGGGCGCGCCTCCCTGCCTCGTGCCTCCCTTGAAGCTTCCCTGACGTCTACTCCAAGTCTCCTGGATTGCTTCCGTTCCAAAAATAAGTTCCGTGAAGTTTCAGGTCAATTGGACTCCGTTTGATTTTCCTTTTCTGCAATAATCTAAAACAAGGAAAAAACAGAAACAGGCTCTAGGCTCTAGGTTAATAGGTTAGTCCCAAAAATCATATAAAATAGCATATAAATGCATATAAAACATCCAAGGTTGATAATATAATAGCATGGAACAATAAAAAATTATAGATACATTGGAGACGTATCAAATACATACTCCCCCAAGCTTAGGCTTTTGGTCTAGGTTGGTCTAGGGCCATGGCTCAAAGCTGCCCTATCCGGTGTACGGAGGAGTGTCCTCTGGGTGCCACTAGTTGGCGATCTCCTCCGGATCCCACTGATAAATAGACTGACGGTAAGGATCAAGTGGTGGCTGTGGCTCAGGCTCTGGAGCTGATGTCAGGCTCCAGTATGCATGAACGGCCTCCGGCAAAACAAGGTACGTGCCTGAAAGTATGTTAAACAAAGAGGGAGCAGGCAAGGTAATAATCTCAAAGTAATTTTTTTATCAAATATCAATCTATATTTAAGCATCTTCTTCTTATCCTTAACAATAAAATCATGTGCTACCATACTCTTATAATCTAGAAAAATAGGGGGCAACAACTTTTCCTCTTTCCCATAATGCCTAATAGGTATGTTAAAGTGTGCAGCAAGGCGCGAGGCAAATATGCCTCCAAAGACGGGACCCTTTGTATGGTTCAGATTTAACCGTTTAGCAACAATAGCGCCTAAACTGAAAGTGGTATCACGAAACAAAGCATGGCGCAAAATAGCAATATCAGGGGCACTAAGATTTCCACTGTTCCTGCGACCAATTAAGCATCTACTAGCAAATCTTGAAAAGTAAAGTAGAACAGGAAAATGTATGCTAGTAATTCTTGCATCGGAAACTTTCCTCATTTCCCCTACAACAATCATATCAATAAATCCCTCCACATCATTACGACGTGGTTCCTCTATGCTGCCCGCAAAGGGTATCTTACAGACCCTACAAAACTCATATAGTGACATCTCCTTAACCTCATCATATAAATGAAATTCCACTGAAGGTGGTGATTTCTTATCATGAAAATAAAAAAATTGCACAAAAATATTAGTGAGGAGGAGATACTGTTCGCGTTGGTCGCGGAGGAAGTCGATGAGGCCTGCATTCTCAGCCAAATAATAAAAATCTTCATAAATCCTGACTTCTCTCAAGAACTCATCACAAGGCCATTCACACGGTTGAACCTCCGTAGTGCGGGGGAGATTATATTTGGGCTTCTTATTCTCTTCACCTTGCTTATCCTTCGAGCTTCGGCTCGAAGAGCCCCTCAACAATCTCTTCATCATTTTCTTTCTCTGAAAAATTTCTGAAATTTTTAGTGACTCAAAAATAAAAATGAATCAAACTCAACAAGATTGATAGCAACTACTCCCACAAGTTCCTAGAGGCCATATCATGCATTAAAACTACTTTTGACCACATAAATTTGACATGCAAGCTCAAGAATAGGGTCACCTAAGCAGGAAAAATTTGCAATAAATAAAGCACTAGCACATACCGAAGAACAATCCCCAAAGAAGTTTTGTGAATGGAGCTTTTAGAAAGGAGATCGAAAATGGCAGCAAGATGAGCTAGAACTCGGGTTTGAGCTGGTGGAGGATTTTTTCTGGAGGAAGACGAAGTGTGTGGGTGCAGGAATAAGTGGAGGGGGCCCACGTGGGGTCCACGAGGTAGGGGGCATGCCCCAGGGGGTAGGCGCGCCCTGGACCTTCGTGGCCAGGTGGTGAGGCCCCCTGGTGTGTTCTCAGTGCCAATAATTTTTAAATATTCTAAAAAAACATATTAAATTTTCAGGACATTTGGAGAAGTTTTATTTTTGGGGTATTTTTTTATTGCAAGGATAATTCAGAAAACAGACAGAAAATATTATTTTTGCTTTATTTAATCTAAATAATAGAAAGTAAAAGGAGGGTACAGAGAGTTGTGCTTTCTAACTTCATCCATCTCATGCTCATCAAAACGAACCCACTAACAAGGTTGATCAAGTCTTGTTAACAAACTCTTTCCGAATTGCATGAAACCGGAGAATTTTCGAATAACACTAGGTTACCTCAACGGGGATATGCATGTAACCAACAATAAGAATATCATAGTTCTTCTTGACAGTAGGAAGAGGAAATTCAAAACCTCCAATAGTAATCGTCGAAGTTTTTCAATAGAATTAATACTGTGGACTTGAGGTTGTTTCCTCGGAAAGTGTACCGTATGCTCATTACCATTAACATGAAAAGTGACATTGCCTTTGTTGCAATCAATAACAGCCCCTGCAGTATTTAAAAAGGGTCTACCAAGAATAATAGACATACTATCGTCCTCGGGAATATCAAGAATAACAAAGTCTATTAAAATAGTAACATTTGCAACCACAATAGGCACATCCTCACAAATACCGACATGTATAGCAATTGATTTATCAGCCATTTGCAAAGATATTTCAGTAGGTGTCAACTTATTCAAATCAAGTCTACGATATAAAGAGAGAGGCAGAACACTAACACCAGCTCCAAGATCACATAAAGCAGTTTTAACATAATTTCTTTTAATGGAGCATGGTATAGTTGGTACTCCTGGATCTCCAAGTTTCTTTGGTATTCCACCTTTAAAAGTATAATTAGCAAGCATGGTGGAAATTTCAGCTTCCGGTATCTTTCTTTTATTTGTAACAATATCTTTCATGTACTTAGCATAAGGATTCATTTTAAGCATATCAGTCAAACGCATACACAAAAAGATAGGTCTAATCATTTCAGCAAAGCGCTCAAAATCCTCATCATCATTTTTCTTGGATGGTTTAGGAGGAAAATGCATGGGTTTTTGAACCCATGGTTCTCTTTCTTTACCGTGCTTCCTAGCAACAAAGTCTCTCTTATCATAACGTTGATTCTTTGATTGTGGGTTATCAAGATCAACAACAGGTTCAATCTCTACATCATTGTTAATGCTAGGTTGAGCATCAACATGAACATCATCATTAATATTATCACTAGGTTCATGTTCATTACCAGATTGTGTTTCATCATCAGAAATAGAAATATCATTGGGATTCTCAGGTGTGTCAACAACATGTTCACTAGAAGCATGCAAAGTCCTATCATTTTTCTTTTTCTTCTTCTTAGAAGAACTAGGTGCATCAACATTAGATCTCTGAGAATCTTGCTCGATTCTCTTAGGGTGGCTGCCGGTGTCAAAACCGGCGGATCTCGGGTAGGGGGTCCCGAACTGTGCGTCTAAGGTCGATGGTAATAGGAGACAAGGGACACGATGTTTACCCAGGTTCAGGCCCTCTCTATGGAGGTAATACCCTACGTCCTGCTTGATTGATATTGATGAATATGAGTATTACAAGAGTTGATCTACCTCGAGATCATAATGGCTAAAACCCTAGAGGTCTAGCTTGTATGGCTATGATAATGAGTATCCTATCCAGACTAAGTCCTCCGGTTTATATAGACACCGGGAGGATCTAGGGTTACATAAGGTCGGTTACAAAGAAAGGAATCTACATATTCAACACCAAGCTTGCCTTCCATGCTCAGGAGAGTCCCATCTAGACATGGGTGCAGTCTTCAGTCTTCGTATCTTCACAGCCCATCAGTCCGGCCCATGGCTAAAAGGCCGGACGCCCGAGGACCCCTTAGTCCAGGACTCCCTCAATAGCCCCTGAACCTGGCTTCAATGACAAGGTATCCGGCGTGTAGTGCTGTCTTCAGCATTGCAAGGCGGGTTCCTCCTTCCGAACTCCCAAATAGTCTTCGGATGAATTGATCGTGTTCGGACCTGTAACACACACCACACACAACCGTAGAGAGAATATAATAATACACGAGTCCAATCCACTGACAACTTTTTCAACATTACATCACGTCCATCCGGTCATAATTTCAAACCGTTTTTTGCCTGCCGCTCCACGTTTTGAGACGCGGTTTGCCATTGGCACGTCTTGTCAAAGAAGAGATCATGTCCCCTCATTACGGGATTCTCATCAATACGGGCGTGGGTAACCCAACTGTGCCGTTTACACAGCCCTCGGGAGCAGGCGAATTTTGAGGCGAGTGGGGTGGCGTTCAATATTCACTGCCCTTATAAGGAGATAAGATTCCCCCTTCTTCCCCCACGCCTTCTTCCTGCCCTTCCACCCTTGAGCTCCAGTGCCCAAGTCCTAGCTTCCCCCGCCGGAGAAAACACTCCAACCATGTCCGGATCTGGAGTTGGTGGCAAGTGGATGGCTTCTTCTGTCAAGAAGAAAGACATCAAGGAGCTTCGAGAGGCCGGATACCTGGCCATGGAGATCGTTCACCGTCTCCCGGCCGAAGGATAGATTGTCCCTACCCTAGATCCCCATGAGAGGGTTGTATTTCTCGCACATTTCATCCGTGGGCTGGGGTTCCCTCTCCACCCATTTGTCCGCGGACTGATGTTTTACTACGGGCTAGACTTCCATGATCTAGCCCCCAACTTTGTCCTCAACATCTCAACATTTTATAATCGTTTGAGAGGCTTTCCTCCGTATCCTGCCTCACTTCGGCCTATGGCTGAAGATGTTCAATGTAAAGCCTAAGGTGGTGAGAGGCCAACAGGCAAAGTGCGGAGGCGCCATGGTGGGCAAGATGCCCAACGTCACATGGCTTGAAGGCTCCTTTGTGAAGACGGTGAAGGGGTGGCAATCGGGGTGGTTCTACATCACCGAGCTGCGTGACATCAACTGGTCGGCGGCCCCCGAATTCCGATCCGGAGCTCTGCTGTGGCTCACCTCCTGGCAAGAGAAGGGCCTCGCCTAGGGCTCTTCGAGCGAGCTGACTGGGCTCCAGACGTGCATTCAGAACATGATAACCAAGAGGATCAAACTCATCAACGTGATCCAGGTTATGCTCATTCGCCGGATCCTTCCGTGCCAACGCCGGACTTGCTATTTGTGGGAGTTCGATCCGGCCAAGCACTAGACGCTACTAGAGCTCTTCGGTACAATGCACGAAGATATCTGGAAAGTGCTCTTCAAGGCCAGCGAGACACCACCGCCCACGACCGAAGATCGTGGGCTCAGCTTAAAGCGCTAGGCCAATTCGGTAAGTTCTTTCATGTATTCAAGGTATAGCCTTTACTTGCATATTTTGGGGAGGATTCTAAACCTCCCTATCAATTTTTAGGCCTGGATCGACATAGCGGGGCGGATTAATTTTCCAGCTCCACTTCCCGAAGATGAGGAAACCCCACTCCTAACGAAGATGCTATTTCCGGCTCCTTATGATGTGCCGGAGAAGAAGGCCAAGAAGACGGACAAAGGGAGTAGGAGTGGCCTTCGCCGAAAGGGTACTTTGGACATGTCGTCCAAAGAAGAGACTGACTCTTCGGTCGCCGAAGACGACGGTGAGGAGGAAGAAGAAGGCGGCTTCCGTCCGGAGGGGGAAAGGAGAAAAGAGAGGCCTCCACGAATCTGGAGGCGAAGACGCTCAAGAGGGAGAAGGGCTCTCTTGCGGATAACTCCGCATGGGATGTCGAAAGCAGTCCGGAGTGAATGCCCCAGACCAAGCCTCGGGCTGCCTCGTAAGCGCTAAAACCCTATGCACCTCCCAATACCTGGCCCTTCCAGTTTATAATATTAATATGTTTAAACTATGCCAGTACAGTCTGGCCCACGACAGCTCCCCACGATCCTCGAGAGAGGATTCACTAGACTCAAAGGAGATGGCTAGCATGTCTCCGCCGCCCGCTCATTCTGCCTCACCCAAGGGTGATGACGAGGTGGCGTCCCAAAGGATCTTCCCAGACCAGGGGGAGGTTCTAGAAACCGTTAAGGTGGCGCCATAGGATGACTCCTCGGCTGTCAGACACAGGGGAAAAAAGCCCCCATGGGGGCTGGCAGTGGGGGCCAAGTTCTCTTCGGCCCTTAGTCGGATACCATTTCGGAGACCTACACGGCTCCAGAGTCCGGCGAACGGCCTTCCCGAAAGGAGGAGGTGTGCCTGTTTCACCGATGACCTCTGTCCAACTAGAGGCATCGGACAATCTGCTGGAAGCGCTACGAGGCGCTGCCATTGTGGATGAGCACCGTGTCCTTATGGGTACGGTGATCGAAAAGGTTCAGTCCGCCAAAAGCGAGCTGACCGAGGCTTGCACCAGCCTTTTAACAGGCTTTGAGGTAACAATTGTAGAAAAATATCACAATGTGGACAGTAGCCCCTGATGCTCTGTTCAGTGTCCAGAAAGGAAAAGCCGAACAGGGGATCAAAATAATTTTCGCAGGAGTCTAACGTAATATGTATATGTGAATAAGCAGGCGTCACTGCTGGCTGCTGCCGCTCACACTGCAGAGGTCTCCGGACTGAAGCAGAACCTGGAGCGGGCCGAGAAAGAGCTCAGCCTCGTGAAGAAGCAGTTGGAGGACAACAAAGGTATGCAGTAACCTGCATGTATGTTTATGAATGGTTCGTGCTGACTAAAATGCCATGAACTTTATTAGGGGCCACGACCGAGGTGGCGGCCCTCAAGAAGGCATTAAAGAAGGCCGAGGACAAAGCGGCCAAGGAACGCACCGTGCACGAGAAGCACGAGGCCTGTGTCGGCGAGGTTCAGCAAGAGCTCCAAGAAGCCGTCAAGAAGTGCGAGTCCTTGGAGTGTGATTCTAAGACGCAAGTGTCCGAACTTGCGAAGGCCCTCCAGAGCGCACAGGAGGCTTGAGCCTAAGCCCAGAGCGCCCTTCAGGAAATCCAGGCGGCCTGGAAGATCGCGGCGGGTAAGGCTTTCATAATGCAAAGAAAGTCTGTGAAGGAAGCGTTCCTTTTACTTACCCGAATTTGGAGCTCTCCAGGGGCGTTTACGGATTTGCCGCGCAGCGTATCAGACGCTGCCGAGTTCTATTGAGCAGAGGAGGGGAGTTCTACGAAGAAGCTGTTCTGGTCTCAATATCTTGTGCCCGAACATCCGGTGTCCTTCAGCGACCAGCTGAAACAGCTGGTCGAGCTGCACAAGGCGGCCGAGCTAGCCATGAAGGAGCTGATAGTCCGGCTATGGCCTGCCGCGCCGATACCTAGTAGCTACTTCGGACTTGTGAAGTGGCTTGTTGATGTCTGCCCCCGCTTGAGGTTATAAAGTGGTCGGTCCATATCGAAGGTGCACGGATGGCCTTTGCCTGCGTCAAAATGCACTGGGCGAAGATGGATGCCAAGAATTTAATGACCGAGGGGCCACCTGAGGGCAAGGAGCACCGCCGACCCGAGTTGTATTTTGATGGTGTCCTGGAGGGATCCCGCATTGTTGCGGATCACTGTACGAAAGACACTATCTATGAATGAATGTATGCGATCTCCCGCTGCCTTGTATGATAAAACAAAGTGTTTATGCAATATAATGCTTGTTATGTTTTTAAATTTTTACTTCCTATGGGGCCATGTTGTATGAAATCTGAGGGTTAACCAGTCGTCGGCTTCTGCCCCCACGTAGGTAGTACGGGGGTGTTCGGGATGGAATCTAAACAATCTTGATCCAACTAGATGGTCCTTGAAGGAGTTGTTTAGCGCAACGAACCACGCAACCAGACTATGCAGCTGTAACGCGCTCACTTAGCCATAGGAGTGCGACAATAAAAACATGGGTGCAGGCCCTAGTATCCGAACTAGAGTGCTATAAGCGTCTAATCGGGAAGTACGAATCCTTCGCGTAATGCGGAAGAAATCTCCAACAATTTGCAACCTCCCAACAGTTGATCGGCTCTCGCCGCATCATGACAGTCAGTTTTCGGCTTTCTCTACTGAGGTGCTCCTCTGGATATACCAAGGCACAATTGCAGTAGTTCTCTCTTTACTACCTTAGCCGATGTAGCGGAACGTAAGGTAGCAAGCACAGGAGCCGCGCAACCCAACTATTAACCAAAGACATGATTCAGAGCCAATGCATATAATGCTAAATTCGGGGTGCCGAACTATACTTATAAAAAGTGTTCGGACTTTTGTTGCCGTAATGTGGGGTGCTATGAAGCCCCTGGCAAACATCAAGCATACCAAAGTGTACATGTGCTACTTGATAGGATTATCCACAGGGGAGCTGAAAAAAGAAAAAAAAGGAAAGAAAACAAAGAAGGTACGAAGGTAAAAAGTTGGAGTCCTACAGCTCCAGCCACAAACTGTTCTCATTGTAATTTAATTAGTACGTCAAAGCGCATTGATATAGGTAGTGCGATAAGCAACAGGCATTTGACATGTCAAAACCAAGGGAGAGCTGCATGTGGGTCCTGAAAAACAGGAAAGTTATCATTACTGGAATCACCAAAAATGTCCCCCATCTGTCTGCGTTTCTCGCCGTCTTGGTGTGTTTATCCTTCAAGAGGACCGATGACCAGGCCATGAGATGGTGCCTGTGGGATTGAGACCTGAAAAGGAAACAAGTAAAAGTGAAAGTATATGTGTATCCAACGTCGGTTGAGCCGTACTAGGACCACAAGCTAGCTGTGCCTCCGTCGATGCCCATGGGATTTTGAGTGCGTAGTTATGTACGCGCGACACGAATGCCACCACTTGATCGGAACTGCGACGGAGGCCTGATTGCTAGTCGAGCTCCTGACGAGCCGAGCTCTCCTGCTGGAGAGTAGTTTGGACCCTGTTAACGGTGTCCGTGGGCTCGACAGCCAAGTTAAGGTTCTGCTTGAGAAGGCCGCTTTGTACTTCTGTTGCTAATGCAATGTGTACTCTTCTGTACGGAGGGAGCGTTCCGTATTTCCATTGACTGTTATGACGCTGCGCGGACCGGGCATCTTGATCTTGAGATAAGCGTAGTGTGGTACTGCGTTGAATCGAGCGAACGCCGTTCGTCCGAGCAGTGCGTGATAGCCGCTGCGGAAGGGGACGATATCGAAGATTAACTCCTCGCTCCGGAAGTTGTCCGGAGATCCGAAGACAACCTCGAGTGTGATTGAGCCCGTACAGCGGGCCTCTACACCAGGTATAACTCCTTTGAAGGTAGTCCTGGTGGGCTTGATCCGAGATGGGTTAATGCCCATTTTTCACGCTGTATCTTGATAGAGCAGATTAAGGCTGCTACCTCCGTCCATGAGGACGCGAGTCAGGTGGAACCCATCAATTATTGGGTCTAGGACCAGTGCGGCAGAGCCGCCGTGACGGATACTAGTTGGATGATCCCGGCGATCAAAGGTGATCGGGCATGACGACCATGGGTTAAATTTTGGGGCGACTGGCTCTATCGCGTAGACGTTCCTGAGCGCACACTTGCGCTCCCTCTTGGGGATGTGGGTAGCGTATATCATATTCACCGTTTTAACCTGAGGGGGAAACTTCTTCCGTCCCCCTGTGTTCGGTTGCTAGGGCTCTTCGTCATTGTCCTTGCTTTGCGATCCCTTTTCCCTGGTCTCGGCGTTCAATTTGCCAGCCTGTTTAAAAACGTAGCAATCTCTATTTGTATGATTGGGTGGCTTGCCTAGGGTGCCATGAATCTGGAACGAACGATCAAGTATGCGGTCCAAGCTGGATGGACCTGAATTGTTCTTTTGGAACGGCTTCTTCCGCTGTCCGGACTTAGAGCCCCTGAATCCGGCATTGACTGCCGTGTCCTCGGTGTTATCACTATTGTTTCGGCGCTTGTATCTGTTGCGTCAAGACTTGTCTTTGCTAGTTTTAGCTTTAGGGGTGCCGGTGTCGCTTGCATTGTTTTTTCTACAGGCCAACCAACTGTCCTCACCCGCACAAAAGCGGGTCATGAGTGCCGTGAGGGCTGCCATGGATTTTGGTTTTTCTTGGCCGAGGTGGCGAGCGAGCCATTCGTCGCGGATGCTGTGTTTGAAGGCTGCTAGGGCTTCGGCATCTGGACAATCAACGATTTGGTTCTTTTTAGTTAAGAACCTACTCCAAAATTTCCTGGCGGACTCTCCGGGCCGTTGAACTATATGGCTTAAGTCATCAGCGTCCGGAGGTCGAACATATGTACCTTGGAAGTTATCGAGGAAGGCCTCTTCCAAGTCCTCCCAGCTGCTAATAGAATTTGCAGGCAGACTGTTGAGCCAGTGTCGAGCTGGCCCTTTGAGTTTTAAAGGGGGGTATTTAATGGCGTGGAGGTCATCGCCACGGGCCATATGAATGTGGAGAGTGAAGTCTTCGATCCACACCGCGGGGTCCGTGGTTCCATCGTATGATTCTATATTCATGGGTTTGAACCCTTCTGGGAATTCATGATCCAGGACCTCATCAGTGAAGCAATGAGGGTGTGCGGCGCCTCTATATCGGGCCATATCGCAACGTAGCTCTGATGGAGTCCGTCTGCGGTTTTCGGCCCGTGCATGACTAAGTTTGTCATGTCCGAATAGGTGGCCATCGTCGTGTGTCGAGGCATGCCCTCGTGATCCGTAGATTGATCTAGTATGTCCTGCTTTATTGTTCAGGTTTTGCCGGAGGTCATATGTATGACCATGGGCTAATTTACCTCTGCCAGTGCGCTGAGGCGGGGCTGGCTGGTGTTCGGTGTGAGTTGCCATTTTGTCTCGACCACGTGGTGGTCGTTTAGCCGCATTGTATGATGGAGGTATGTAGTTCGGCGCCTCCTCGTCAAACTGAGGTAGCAATTTGCGCTTTGGGTAGCTTTTGGTTGGGCGCTTGAGGCCGTACTCTTCGGCTGCTAGGACATCCTTCCATTTATCATTGAGCAGATCTTGGTCAGCTTGAAGCTGCTGCTGCTTCTTTTTCAGGCTCCTTGCCGTGGCGATTAGCTGGCGCTTGAAACGCTCCTGCTCCATAGGTTCCTCATGCATGATGAAATCGTCGGTGCCGAGGCTCACCTCATCCTCGGAGAGCGGAAGATAACTTCCGTCCTCTGAGTCTTCGTGCGTGGCCTGCTTGCCAGGGCTGGCCTGCCCATCTTCCCGTTCATCTTGTTCATTAGCTGTTTCAGCGGGGTCTTCGTTGTCTTCGGCACCTTCTGGAGTATCATCTTCTCCTGTGCCGATGTTGCTGTCTTTACTGTGGCATGACTTAGAGCGGCGCCGCTGACGCCGATGCTTGGATTGTATTTCAGAAAGGTTTATCCTCGGCTGGATCTTCCTTGTCATTGCCGCTGTTCTCCTTTGGTGCATCCACCATGTATACATCGTACGAGGAAGTGGCCGTCCAGCGTCCGGTGAACGGCGGGTTCTGGGCCTCTTCTTCTTCGGCATCGTCGTCCATACCGTCGATGTCCTTGGAGTCGTAATCAAGTGTGCAGTCAAATCCTCGACCGTGGCGATGAAGTGGGTGGCGGGTGGGAAGCAATATTCTCCACCGTCAGCCCCTAGTTCGAACCGGATATAGTTCGGCTGTGAGTCCTCTGCCAAGGACATATTATTTAACGAGTTTAGCACATCGCCCAAAGGTGAGTGCTGGAAGATGTCTGCGGTGCTAAACTTGAAGATCGATAAACGATCAAGCTCGGCATCCACGAGCTCACGTGGTTCCGAACTTACGGCCGGAGACGAGTCCAGAGTTCCGCTGACAGATACGTCATGAGAGGTTAAGTCTATATGCGGCTCCAATGTTGTGGAATCTGTGGCCTCTGTGGTGGGGTTGATCCTCCCGTCCTTGGGTGGCACAGCTTTCTCCAGATCTAGGGCCAGAGCGGTTACAGGAGCAATCTCCTGGATGCAGCCTGATGACAGATTTAGGTCGTGATCATCGGGGTGACCGGGAGCAGCTACCGCGGTGTCGAATTCGGCGAAGATCAAGTCTCCATGGATGTCCGCAACGTAGTTCAAGGTTCTGAATCTGACATGATGGCCAGGGGCGTAGCTTTCGATCTGCTCCAGATGGCCAAATGAATTGGCCCACAGTACGAAGCCTCCGAACACGAAGATCTGTCTGGGAAGGAAAGTTTCTCCTTGGACAGCGTCATTATGGACGATTGAAGGGGCCATCAAACCTTTTAGCGACATCACAGAGGAACTCTCAATGAAAGCACCAATGTCGGTGTCAAAACCGGCGGATCTCGGGTAGGGGGTCCCAAACTATGCGTCTAAGGTCGATGGTAATCGGAGACAAGGGACACGATGTTTACCTATGGCTAAAACCCTACGTCCTGCTTGATTGATATTGATGAATATGAGTATAACAAGAGTTGATCTACCTCGAGATCATAATGGCTAAAACCCTAGAGGTCTAGCTTGTATGGCTATGATAATGAGTATCCTATTCATACTAAGTCCTCCGGTTTATATAGACACTGGGAGGATCTAGGGTTACATAAGGTCGGTTACAAAGAAAGGAATCTACATATTCAACGCCAAGGTTGCCTTCCACGCTAAGGAGAGTCCCATCCGGACACGGGTGCAGTCTTCGGTCTTCGTATCTTCATAGCCCATCAGTCCGGCCCATGGCTAACAGGCAGGATACCCGAGGACCTCTTAGTCCAGGACTCCCTCAATGGCCCTCGGGATACAAAGGTTCCTGAGTCATTTTACCCCCTATGGTCACAACTCTAACATCATTATCATTGTCTTATTATTTAATTCATTGAGCAAATCATTTTGAGCTTTAAGCACTTGTTCTACTTGAGTGGTAACCATAGAAGCATGTTTACTAATAAGTTTAAGCTCACCTTTAACTCTAGACACATAATCACTCAAGTGTTCAATCATATAGGCATTGCGTTTCAATTGTCTACCAACATAAGCATTGAAGCTTTCTTGCTTAACAATAAAATTACCAAACTCATCTAAGCATTGGCTAGCAGACTTATAACGAGGAATATCACCTTCATCAAATCGATAGAGAGAATTTACCTTTACTACCTATGTCGGGTTATCAAGACCATGTATCTCTTCAATAGGTGGTAATTTCTTAACATCTTCAGCTTTAATACCCTTTTCTTTCATAGATTTCTTTGCCTCTTGCATATCTTCAGGACTGAGAAATAGAATACCCCTTTTCTTCGGAGTCGGCTTAGGAGTTGGTTCAGGAAGTGTCCAATCATTTTCATTACTCAACATATTATTCAATAGCAATTCAACTTGATCAACAGTTCTTTCCCTGAAAACACAACCAGCACAACTATCCAGGTGGTCTATGGAAGCATTGGTTAGTCCATTATAAAAGATATCAAGTATTTCATTTTTCTTGAGAGGATGATCAGGCAAAGCATTAAGTAATCGGAGAAGCCTCCCCCAAGCTTGTGGGAGACTCTCTTCTTCAATTTGGACAAAATTATATATTTCCATTAAGGCAGCTTGTTTCTTATGAGCGGGGAAATATTTAGCAGAGAATTAATAAATCATATCTTGGGGACTACGTGCACAACCAGGATCAAGAGAATTAAACCATGTTTTAGCATCACCCTTTAGTGAGAACGGAAATAACTTAAGGATAAAGTAGTAGCGAGTTTTCTCATCATTAGTAAAAAGGGTGGCTATATCATTTAATTTAGTAAGATGCGCCACAATAGTTTCAGTTTCATAACCATGGAAAGGATCAGATTCAACCAAAGTAATTAACTCAGGCTCGATAGAGAAATCATAATCCTTATCAGAGATACAGATAGGTGAAGTAGCAAAAGCAGGGTCATGTTTCATTCTAGCATTCAAGGATTTTTCTTTCAGCTTAGCTAATAGTTTCTTAAGATCATATCTATCATTGCAACCTAAAAATTCCCTAGCAGTTTCTTCATCCAGAACATAACCCTCAGGCACAACAAGCAATTCATATCTAGGGGGAGAATCTTCATCATCAGTTTCATCAATATTATCAGTTTCAATAATTTCATTCTCTCTAACCCTAGCAAGTTGTTCATCAAGAAATTCACCTAATGGCATAGCATTATCAAGCATAGAAGTAGTTTCATCATAAGTATCCTGCAAAGCAGAAGTGGCATCATCAATAACATGCGACATATCAGAATAAATAGTAGGTGTAGGTGTCGCAAGTTTACTCATAACAGAAGGTGAATCAAGTGTAGAGCTAGATGGCAGTTCCTTACCTCCCCTCGTAGTTGAGGGAAAAATCTTGGTTCTTTCATCTTTCAAGTTCCTCATAGTGATTGAAAGATATAAATCCCAAGTGACTCAAAGAATAGAGCTATGCTATCCAGCAACGGCGCCAGAAAATAGTCTTGATAACCCACAAGTATAGGGGATCACAACAGTTTTCGAGGGTAGAGTATTCAACCCAAATTTATTGATTTGACACAAGGGGAGCCAAAGAATATTCTCAAGTATTAACAGTTGAGTTGTCAATTCAACCGCACCTGAAAGACTTAATATCTGCAGCAAAGTATTTATTAGCAATGTAATATGGAAGTAACGGTAACGGTGGCAAAAGTAATAGTAGCAGTTTGTAGTAATTGTAACAGTGGCAACGGTAAAGTAACTAAGCAAGGATCAATATATGAAAAGCTCATAGGCAATGGATAAGTGATGGATAATTATGTCAGATGCGATTCCTCATGCAACAGTTATAACATAGGGTGACACAGAACTAGCTCCAGTTCATCAATGTAATGTAGGCATGTATTCCGAATATAGTCATACGTGCTTATGGAAAAGAACTTGCATGACATCTTTTGTCCTACCCTCCCGTGGCAGCGGGGTCCTATTGGAAACTAAGGGATATTAAGGCCTCCTTTTAATAGAGTACCAGACCAAAGCATTAACACTTAGTGAATACATGAACTTTTCAAACTATAGTCATCACCGGAAGTGGTCCCGATTATTGTCACTTCGGGGTTGTCGGATCATAACACATAGTAGGTGACTATAGACTTGCAAGATAGGATCAAGAACTCTCATATATTCATGAAAACATAATAGGTTCAGATCTGAAATCATGGCACTCGGGCCCTAGTGACAAGCATTAAGCATAGCAAAGTCATAGCAACATCAATCTCAGAACATAGTGGATACTAGGGATCAAACCCTAACAAAACTAACACGATTACATGATAAATCTCATCCAACCCATCACCGTCCAGCAAGCCTAAGATGGAAGTACTCATGCACGGCGGTGAGCATCATGAAATTGGTGATGGAGGATGGTTGATGATGACGATGGCGACGGATTCCCCTCTCCGGAGCCCCGAACGGACTCCAAATCAGCCCTCCCAAGAGAGTTTAGGACTTGGCGGCAGCTCCATATCGTAAAACGCGATGAATCTTCCTCCTTGATTTTTTCTCTCCAAACACGAATATATAGAGTTGGAGTTGAGGTCGGAGGAGCTCCAGGGGGCCCACGAGGTAGGGGGCGCGCCCGGGGGGCAGGCGCGCCCCCCACCCCCGTGGCTAGGGTGTGGGCCCCCTGGTCTTGATCTTTTGCCAGTATTTTTTATTATTTCCAAAAATAATCTCCGTGAAGTTTCAGGTCATTCCAAGAACTTTTGTTTCTGCACAAAAATAACACCATGGCAATTCTGCTGAAAACAGCGTCAGTACGCGTTAGTTCCATTCAAATCATGCAAGTTAGAGTCCAAAACAAGGGCAAATTTGTTTGGAAAAGTAGATACGACGGAGACGTATCAATGACTCTAAGTGACAAACCGGATACATATTTATATTGGATGGTGGAGCTATCAGTTGGTGCGGTTCCATGCAGGGCGTCGTGGCGGTATATATGTGTGAAGCGGAGTTCATAGCTGCTTCGGAAGCAGCGAATGAAGGAGTCTGGATGAAGGATTTCATGTCCGATCTAGGTGTAATACCGAGTGCATCGGGACCAATGAAAATCTTTTGTGACAATACTGGTGCAATTGCCTTGGCAAAGGAATCCAGATTTCACAAGAGAACCAAGCACATCAAGAGACACTTCAATTCCATCCGCGAACAAGTCAAGGAGGGAGACATAGAAATTTGCAAGATACATACGGATCTGAATGTTGCAAACCCGTGGACTAAGCCTCTCTCATGAGCAAAACATGATCAGCACCAAGACTCCATGGGTGTTAGAATCATTACTATGTAATCTAGATTATTGACTCTAGTGCAAGTGGGAGACTGAAGGAAATATGCCCTAGAGGCAATAATAAAGTTGTTATTTATATTTACTTATATCATGATAAATGTTTATTATTCATGCTAGAATTGTATTAACCAGAAACTTAGCACATGTGTGAATACATAGACAAATAGAGTGTCCCTAGTATGCCTCTACTTGACTAGCTCGTTAATCAAAGATGGTTAAGTTTCCTAGCCATAGACATGTGTTGTCATTTGATGAATAGGATCACATCATTAGAGAATGATATGATGAAAAGACCCATCCATTAGCTTAGCATAATGATCGTTTAGTTTTTCCGCTATTGCTTTCTTCATGACTTATACATGTGATACGTCTCCATCGTATCTACTTTTCCAAACACTTTTGACCTTGTTTTGGACTCTAACTTGCATGATTTGAATGGAACTAACCTGGACTGACCTGAAACTTCATGGAGAATATTTTTGGAATATATATAAAATACTGGCGAAAGAATCAACGCAAGGGGGTCCCACACCCTGTCCACGAGGGTGGGGGCGCGCCCCCCTATCTCGTGGCCCCCCTGAAGCTCCACCGACCTCAACTCCAACTCTATATATTCACGTTCGGGGAGAAAAAAATCAGAGAGAAGGATTCATCATGTTTTACGATACGGAGCCGCCGCCAAGCCCTAATCTCTCTCGGGAGGGCTGATCTGGAGTCCGTTCGGGGCTTCGGAGAGGGGAATCCGTCGCCATCGTCATCATCAACCTTCCTCCATCACCAATTTCATGATGTTCAAAACCGTGTGTGAGTAATTCCATCATAGGCTTGCTGGACGGTGATCGGTTGGATGAGATTTATCATGTAATCGAGTTAGTTTTCTTAGGGTTTGATCCCTAGTATCCACTATGTTCTGAGATTGATGTTGCTATGACTTTGCTGTGTGTAATGCTTGTCACTAGGGCCCGAGTGCCATGATGTCAGATCTGAACCTATTATGTTTCCATGAATATATGTGAGTTCTTGATCCTATTTTGCAAGTCAATAGTCACCTACTATGTGTTATGATCCGACAACCCCGAAGTGACAATAATCGGGACCACCCCCGGTGATGACTATAGTTTGAAAAGTTCATGTATTCACTAAGTGTTAATGCTTTGGTCTGGTACTCTATTAAAAGGAGGCCTTAATATCCCTTAGTTTCCAATAGGACCCCGCTGCCACGGGAGGGTAGGACAAAAGATGTCATGCAAGTTCTTTTCCATAAGCACGTACGACTATATTCGGAATACATGCCTACATTACATTGATGAATTGGAGCTAGTTCTGTGTCACCCTAGGTTATGACTGTTACATGATGAACCACATTCGACATAATTCTCTATCACCGATCCATTGCCTACGAGCTTTCCATATATTGTTCTTCGCTTATTTGCTTTTCCGTTGCTATTGTTACAGTCACTACAAAATACCAAAAACATTACTTTTGCTATCGTTACCTTTTACTACCATGACCACTACTATCATATTACTTTGCTACTAAATACCTTGCTACATATATTAAGTTTCCAGGTGTGGTTGAATTGACAACTTAGCTACTAATACTTGAGAATATTCTTTGGCTCCCCTTGTGTCGAATCAATAAATTTGGGTTGAATACTCTACCCTCGAAAACTGTTGCGATCCCCTATACTTGTGGGTTATCAAGACTATTTTCTGGCACCGTTGCCTGGGAGCATTGCTCTATTCTTTGAGTCACTTGGGATTTATATCTGCTTATCATTATGAAGAATTTGAGAGATCCAAAAACCAGGATTTATCCATCAACTACGAGGGGAGGTAAGGAACTGCCATCTAGCTCTACACTTGATTCACCTTCTGTTTTGAGTAAGCTTGCGACACCTAAACCTACTTCTGCTATTAATTCTGATATGTCACATATTATTGATGATGCCACTTTTGCTATGCATGATACTTATGATGAAACTACTTCTATGCCTGATACTACTATGCCACTCGGTGAATTTCTTGATGAACAACTCGCTAGGGCTAGAGAGAATGAAATTATTGAAAATGATAATACTGATGAAAGTAATGATGAAGGCTCTCCTAATAAATATGAATTACCTGTTGTGCCTGAGGGCTATGTTATGGATGAAGAAACTTCTTTGGCTCCCCTTGTGTCAAATCAATAAATTTGGGTTGAATACTCTACCCTCGAAAACTGTTGCGATCCCCTATACTTGTGGGTTATCAAGACTATTTTCTGGCACCGTTGCCTGGGAGCATTGCTCTATTCTTTGAGTCACTTGGGATTTATATCTGCTTATCATTATGAAGAATTTGAGAGATCCAAAAACCAGGATTTATCCATCAACTACGAGGGGAGGTAAGGAACTGCCATCTAGCTCTACACTTGATTCACCTTCTGTTTTGAGTAAGCTTGCGACACCTAAACCTACTTCTGCTATTAATTCTGATATGTCACATATTATTGATGATGCCACTTTTGCTATGCATGATACTTATGATGAAACTACTTCTATGCCTGATACTACTATGCCACTCGGTGAATTTCTTGATGAACAACTCGCTAGGGCTAGAGAGAATGAAATTATTGAAAATGATAATACTGATGAAAGTAATGATGAAGGCTCTCCTAATAAATATGAATTACCTGTTGTGCCTGAGGGCTATGTTATGGATGAAGAAACTAAAAGAGACTTTCTTGCTTGCAATGATAGAAGTGATCTTAAGAAATTATTAGCCTAAGCTTAAACAAAAAACTCTGAATGCTAGAATGAAATATGATCCTACTTATGCTACTTCACCTATCTTTGTTACTGATAAGGATTATGAATTCTCTATTGATCCTGATATAATTACTTTGGTTGAATCTGATCCTTTTTATGGCTATGAATCTGAAACTGTTGTGGCACATCTTACTAAATTAAATGATATAGCCACCCTGTTCACTAATGATGAGAGAACTCGCTACTTTTATATCCTTAAAATATTCCCGTTCTCATAAAAGGGTGATGCTAAGATATGGTTTAATTCTCTTGATCCTGGTTGTGTGCATAGTCCCCAGGATATGATTTATTACTTCTCTGCTAAATATTTCCCTGCTCATAAGAAACAAGCTGCCTTAAGGGATATATACCAAAAACATTACTTTTGCTATCGTTACCTTTTGCTACCATTACCACTACTATCATATTACTTTTCTACTAAATACCTTGCTACAGATATTAAGTTTCCAGGTGTGGTTGAATTGACAACTCAGCTGCTAATACTTGAGAATATTCTTTGGCTCCCCTTGTGTCGAATCAATAAATTTGGGTTGAATACTCTACTCTCGGAAACTGTTGCGATCCCCTATACTTGTGGGTTATCAGTCATCCGGATCAGTGTCAAAGCTTGCATCGACGTAACCATTTACGACAAGCTCTTTGTCACCTCCATAAACGAGAAACATATCCTTAGTCCTTTTCAGGTATTCCAGGATGTTCTTGACCGCTGTCCAGTGATCCACTCCTGGATTACTTTGGTACCTCCCTGCTAAACTAATAGCAAGGCACACATTAGGTCTGGTACACAGCATTGCATACATGATAGAGCCTATAGCTGAGGCATAGGGAATGACTTTCATTTTCTCTCTATCTTCTGCAGTGGTCGGGCATTGAGTCTGACTCAACTTCACACCTAGTAATACAGGCAAGAACCCTTTCTTTGACTGATCCATTTTGAACTTCTTCAAAACTTTTTATCAAGGTATGTGCTTTGTGAAAGTCCAATTAAGCGTCTTGATCTATCCCTATAGATCTTGATGCCCAATATATAAGCAGCTTCACCGAGGTCTTTCATTGAAAATTTCTTATTCAAGTATCCTTTTATGCTATTCAGAAATTCAGTGTCATTTTCAATCAACAATATGTCATCCACATCTTGACCTAATAATAAAGCAAATTGGGTTTCTTTCGTCTGTCATGTCATTTTTCAAAAAAGTCCCTCTATTTTAGAGAATTCAACCCGCAGTCCTGTTTTAAGTTAAAACGAATCGTTATTTTCGTATTTTACACAAAAGTCCCTGTCTTTTCTTGAAATCAACCCGCCGTCCGGATTTAAGTCACACCCGAACCGTTATTTTACATTTTTCGAAAAAACCCTAATGTTTTAGATAATTCATCCGTGGATCATATCTAAGTCAAACAAATGCTTTTTAAAATCATTCTTATCTTTTAAACCGTAACTCCAATTTGAACATGTTATATATGAAATTTGATTAGAAAAATATGTAGAATATGAATATGAGATTATTTTTACCTGTTAAGTAATTTTAAATATTATTTTGGAATATACTTGAGTCAAACCAAATGATTTTCTAAATTATCTGTATCTTTTAAACCGTAACTTTGATTTTAACATATTATATATGAAATTTTATTAGAAAAATGTGTGGAATCTAAATATGATGTTAATTTTACCTGTTAAATATTTTTAAAATATTGTTATGGAAGCAAACTTATAATTTATAGCTCAAGATTCGTTTTTTTTCATACCGGCGGCGATCCAGATTGCAAATAAACACCCCACTATAACAGTATACAGAAAAGAAAACATGGATAACAACACATGCATACCTCTGAATAATGTCGCAGGGGAAAACAACAGATTTCTCATCGCAAGAATGAGAGAAAGCGAGCGAGCGAGAGAGAGGGAGAGGGAGGAGAGAGGGAGAGAGAGACGCCTTAGGATTAACCATATTCAACACGCGTTTTTTGTTGTTTTGTGTGAACACCGAGGCCATCGCCAGCGAGGGTGAGAAGGAGGATAAGCGGCAACACAAATATGATGCGTCGCAAAAATAAAGGAGATGGACCTATTGTGGTCTTGAGTGATGGTTGTTGAGTTAAGAGCGTGTGTTATGTTTTCTCTCCCGTTGCAACGCACGAGCTCTTTTGCTAGTATAATATAAGAAATGCTACAGAGCTCCCACTCACTTTCTTGTAAATACAGGCTTCTCCAAAAGTCTGTATAAAACTATATGCTTTGATCACACTATCAAAGCGTATATTCCAACTCCGAGAGGCTTGCACCAGTCCATAAATGGATCGCTGGAGTTTGCACACTTTGTTAGCACCTTTTGGATCGACAAAACCTTCTGGTTGCATCATATACAACTCTTCTTTGAGATATCCATTAAGGAATGCAGTTTTGACATCCATTTTCCAAATTTCATAATCATAAAATGCAGCAATTGCTAACATGATTCGGACAGACTTAAGCATCGCCACGGGTGAGAAGGTCTCATCGTAGTCAACTCCTTGAACTTGTCAAAAACCTTTCGCAACAAGTCGAGCTTTGTAGACAGTAACATTACCGTCAGCGTCAGTCTTCTTGAAGATCCATTTATTCTCTATTGTTGCCGATCATCGGGCAAGTCAACCAAACTCCATACTTTGTTCTCATACATGGATCCCATCTCAGATTTCATGGCTCCAAGCCATTTTGTGGAATCTGGGCTCATCATCGCTTCCTCATAGTTCGTAGGTTCATCATGGTCAAGTAACATGACTTCCAGAACAGGATTACCGTACCAATCTAGTGCAGATCTTGCTCTGGTTGACCTACGAGGTTCAGTAGTAACTTGATCAGAAGTTTCATGATCATCATCATTAGCTTCCTCACTAATTGGTGTAGGAATCACTGGAACTTATTTCTGTGATGTACTACTTTCCAATAAGGGAGAAGGTACAATTACCTCATCAGGTTCTACTTTCCTCCCAGTCACTTCTTTCGAGAGAAACTCCTTCTCTAGAAAGGATCCATTCTTAGCAACGAATATCTTGCCTTCGGATCTATGATAGAAGGTGTACCCAACAGTATCCTTTGGGTGTCCTATGAAGACACATTTCTCCGATTTGGGTTCGAGCTTATCAGGTTGAAGCTTTTTCACATAAGCATCGCAGCCCCAAACTTTTAGAAACGATAACTTGGGTTTCTTGCCAAACCAAAGTTCATATGGTGTCATCTCAATAGATTTCGATGGTGCCCTATTTAACGTGAATGCAGCCGTCTCTAAAGCATAACCCCAAAACGATAGTGGTAAATCAATAACACTACAAAAAAATACACTTCGTTGAGGATACGTGTTTGTCACAGTAGGTCACGTTTTTTGTCATGCATGTACATCCATGATGATTTTATGACAGAATCAAGATAGTCATACCTGTGCTGTCGTAGAAGTGTTCGATGACATTACCAAAATTATCATCACGGAAGTGTCCACTTCCATGATGATAAATCGCGCGTCATGGAAGTGCTTTCGTCAAGGGTGACCGACACGTGGCATCCACCGTAGAGGGTCGCCGTTAAGCTATTGGGTCCGGTTTTGGATCCGGTAACCCGCTAACAGCCCAGACCAATGAGGATTTTCCATGTGTAAAATTCTCATTGGCCGGAGGAAACACGTGTTGGCTCATCATTGGGACATATGTCATTCATTCATTGGACAAGAGGCGCCTATGATACGTCGACATGTGGCACGACCCAACAGAGGCCCATTCCGATGAAAAGGCCGGCCCGTTTGACTTGGTCAAAAGGTAACGGGCCGGCCCACGGAAAGCCTATTCCTATATAGCCCATTTACGTCCCGTTACGGCCTATCGGAATTAAGCCCAGTAGCTTCATCTGGGCCGTCCAATACAATTCCATCCCATTGTACCTTCTGGCCCATGTATGGCCCATGATGTCTTTCGGCCCATACGAGGCCATTTGTAACTCTTGGCCCATTAACGACCTGTGGTGAATCTGACCCGCAATGAACAATGTACCCCTTTATACCCATTAACGGCCCATTATTCATTTGGACCGTTTCCAACCCGTGTTATCTTTCGGCCTTCTCAAGGCCCATTTATTCTTGGGCTCATTTCCAGCATTCGGTTACTTACGACCCGTTATTGGCCTTTTCTGCTTGTGGGCCAAATTCAGCCTGTGGTTACAATCGGCCCGTTTGCAGCCTATAATCCGTTGGGCCATTTTCATAGCGTCGTCCAATACGACCGATTAACGACGGCCCATTATTGTCGGCCCATGAACGGACAATTCCAAATCTAGCCTGTTTACTGCCCATAATGCGGTCTGTTATTGGCCCATGTTTGGCCTATCGATCATACGACACGTAGAAGGCCCATTGATGCTACGGCCCGTAGAAGGCCCATTGTTTCTACGGCCTGTAGAAGGCCCATTGTTTCTACGGCCCGTAGGAGGCCCATGGTAACTATAGTAAATATGTAGCCCATGGTTATTGTGGCCTAGTTTTTAAAAAATAGGTTATTGCGGCCACTAGCAAACCGCGGAAAAAGAACTGCACTGACTACAAGCAAACAAATAAACAAGACAACAAGGAGCTAAATAAGCAAGCAAATTATGCTAGGCTATCACGACTATTACACATATTACATCCACTGGGCATCAAAGTTGGCTACCAGTGCAAATATAGGGAACAAAGTAGCATATCACATACACTGGTCGTCAAAGTTGGCGACCAGTGCAAATAAACGCTGTAGCAAAACAAGTCCAGAACTGAAACCACTTCAGAAGAGCTCAAGAAACAATATCCTGGGTACCCATAATGCTGGCAAGATGCTTAGCACGCTTATTAACTTTCTCTTGGTTGGCACTTAAATCCTCCAGCGCTTGCTATTGCACAAGAAAGTATGCATCTGAATTCTGCAGGGACTTCCTCAGTCCTTCGGCTTCTTGCCGCAACACATCTGACTGATGCCTTTCAGCTTGTAGCTGAGACTGTAGAAGCCGAAGTGATCCAGGCAGCGAGGTCGAAGAGCTTGTGCCAGCGGTACTGGCCAGTAACTCAAACACTACATCAACGCAGGCCTATGGGGTTTTCTCATTATCTACAAGATCATTTTTATCACCTTTCTTGGAGACCAACAGGGTTGTCTCACTATCTTGAACCTTATCTGCATTATTTTCTCTACCATTGCATAGTGCGGTGCTCTTCTCCAATATTCTGTTTGCATACTACAAGAGAAACAAGCAGACACATCACAGGTTTAGCATGTAGTATACCAAACTCATTTTGGTAAACCAGTTCAGTAGTAAGGTGGACAGGATAACAACATGAAACAAACATATATCTATGTAGTATGGTCATTGTATTGTCCATATCATTCTAGTTTATGTTGCCAAATCAAGATAGAGACACAGTTCAACTCATATATTTTGAAGACACACCAGCATAGAAAGAATATAAGTGTGAGAAACTACACATCATCGGCAACACTTGTAATGTGCATCACATGAGAACATAACTGTTTATACAACTGAAACTGAAATCAACATAGAGCGAGAAGTTAGAACAACAATCCAGTTAAAGAAATAGGTTTAAAACATACTTGTTGCGCCATTGGAGTTTCAATTGGACCCTTCATATTCAAAAGTAGTTGGTATGAGTAAATACAGTGATGCAACAACAAAGGAGTATGGACCATAGCTATGGAATCTGACCTGAGAACAGTTGCTCTTCTGCTTTAAACGTGGAGTTTAGGTTCGCTGTGGTGGTCTTCGTGCTTTGGGCACTGCAGTTGCTTTACAAACTACTCGTGTGGGGGTACTTTGTGGTGGACATGGTGCTTTGTCAACTAGAAGTGGGTTACTATCCGCTGGGGTTGGGGTTAGATGGGTTGTAGCTGGTTCTCTGCCCAACGGTCTAAGTGTGAAATCTGGAAGAGTCTCGATTATGTGTGGTGGGGCAAGTTTGTGGGCCAGTACAACCATGGTTCTATCTGCATCAACGGGTAGCACTGTCTTTTGTGAAGAATGGGTTTTTGCTCCCTTAGATACTGCCATCACCCCTCCAATTCAAATGGCTGATAAACAAGAAAAGAAATTGAACGTACATACATTGTATGATAGACATATGTGGTAATTCACATATATGTTGTCTAAGAAAACAGGACAGCATGACACAATTTCACATATATGATGCCTAACTAAACAGGATAGCATGACATAGTTTCAGATATATGATGGATAACTTAACAGGACATAATGGCATAATTCAACATATGATGAGTATCTAAACAGGATGACATGACAAAACTATATGATGTCTTTCTAAAATAGGCTGGGATGAAATAATTCACATAAATGTTGTCTAAGTATATAGGATAGCATGATATAATTGACATAATTGATTCATATACTAAGCAGCTAGCACTCGCATGTATGATCTCTAAACTAAGCAGATGGAATTCAATATTGTGCATATGATGTCTAAACTAAGCAATGCAAGACACCATATGCATGATATGAGAAATATAAACATTGCAACTTAGAGCATGCATGTCAGGTGGGATATAGGACCGGTGAAAGGATCGAGAAGAAGTGTCTAGGGGGGGGGGTGAATAGACTCTTAGCAATAAAAGTTGTAGTTTTTAATTTCTTTAGGTTGAAGTGGAGTTTTAGCACAAGTTCACACATTTATAATACATATCAAGCAAGCATGACAAGAGTATATGAGCACCAGAAAGTAAAGCATGCAAGTTGCAAGAATGTAAAGGGATGTGATTTGGAGGGAGCAAACGCAATGTAGACACGGACATTTTGGTGTGGTTCTGATAGGTGGTGCTATCGTACATCCACATTGATGGAGACTTTAACCCACGAAGGGTAACGGTTGCACGAGTCCACGGAGGGCTCCACCCACGAAGGGTCAACGAAGAAGCAATCTTGTCTATCCCACCATGGCCGTCGCCCACGAAGGACTTGCCTCACTAGGGTAGATCTTCACGAAGTAGGCGATCTCCTTGCCCTTACAAACTCCTTGGTTCAACTCCACAATCTTGACGGAGGCTCCCAAGTGACACCTAACCAATCTAGGAGACACCACTCTCCAAGAGGTAACAAATGGTGTGTTGATGATGAACTCCTTGTTCTTGTGCTTCAAATGATAGTCTCCCCAACACTCAACTCTCTCTCATAGGATAGGATTTGGTGGAAAGATGATTTGAGTGGAAAGCAACTTGGGGAAGGCTAGAGATCAAGATTTATGTGGTTGGAATGGAATATCTTGACCTCAACACAAGTGTAGGTGTTTCTCTCTCTCAAAAAATGTATGTTGGAAGTGTAGGCATGTTCTGATGGCTCTCTCTACAAATGAAGAGTGGGTGGAGGGGTATATATAGCCTCCACACAAAATCTAACCATTACACACAACTTACCAAACTCGGTGGGACCAAATCGTGAAACTCGGTCAGACCGATTTAGTTCATAATGTGACCGTTAGGATTTTCGGTGGGACCGACTTGATCAACTTAGTGGGATCGATGTGCTAGGGTTAGGGTAAAGCCTCATCTCGGTTGGAACGATTACACAAACTCGGTGGAACCAATTTTGGTAATAAGCCAAACAGAGAGTTGGCCAGGCAAACTCGGTGGGGTCGATTTCATATTTCGGTGAGACTGAAATTAATGTAATAGGCAACAAAGAGTTTGCAAGCCCATCTCGGCGAGACCGAGATCCTATCGGTGAGACTGAATTGATTAGGGTTTCTGGCAGTGGCTTATGTCAAGTGAACTCGGTGGTGTCGGATAGATCAAATCGGTGGGGCCGAGTTTGACTTTTGGTTTGGGACATATTTGGATGTGAGAAAGTAGTTGAGGGTTGTGGAGCATATCACTAAGCACTTTGAGCAAGCAAGCCATTAAGCAACACCTTACCCCCTCTTAATAGTATTGGCTTTCCTATGGACTCAATGTGATCTTGGATCACTAAAATGAAAAATGTAGAGTCTTGTGCTTTGAGCTTGAGACAATCCTTTGTCCTCAGCATCTTGAAGGGGTTCCACATCCTCTAGTCCATGCCACTCCATTGTTGAACTTATCTGAAACATACTAGGTAGAAGCATTAGTCCAACAAGAGATATGTTGACATTAATTACCAAAATCACCGAGGGAGCATTTGTGCTTTCAATCTCCCCCTTTTTGGTAATCGATGACAACATACATCAAAGCTTTAGATAAAGATATAGAGAATAACAAGTAAAGCTTTGGAAAGACATGCAACATGCATAGGCTCCCCCTACATGTATGCAATCATGTAAATATGGAATATAGGAGCATGTGAATGCATAAGCATGACAGAGTAAGCAATGTGTTACATGTATCTTGGCTATATGCATATGAGCAAATGATGTGAATATAGGAAGTGCACCTTCATGCTCATGAGTCCTTCTTGCAAACAGTATATACATCAACAAGAAATCCTCATGCACATGAGTGTGATGCATATACTTACCTTGTGGTCTTGAGTTGGCTTAGGAAGGGATGAACGTGAGTAAACAAGGTTAGATAACACAGATATATCTACTAGCCAGAGCAAACAAAGAAACCACAAGAATACTAAGACTGGGATGACATGTAGAGAGTGAGTACCGAGTACTCTATTGGATATAGACATGTCCCCAAAGGTAAAGATGTGCAATGAATTCAAGGATTTCCTTCCCTTGGAAGTCTTGCTCCCCCTGAATCTTGCTTCGGATACTGGGAGAAGATAGGGAACAGAAAATCAGAGCAATGAAAGAAAAAGAAGGAATGCAAACAATCCAATATGAGCATGTGTTTCCCCTCTTAAAGACATGTGACTTCTCTCCTCTTGAACACCAAGCATCTGGGGTTTCTTACACTCTCCCCTGAGTATTCTCTCCCCCTATAGAAATTATTAAGCTTTCATGTGATCTCTCTCTCCCTCTTTGACATCAATTTCCAAGAAGGGTTCTTCTGGGTTTTTGTTACAAATGGGTTTGATCTTTGAGTCACAAAGCAAAGCAGCAAGTCGAATGTGATGCTAGTAGAGGAAAAGAATCATTGAGTGGAGCTGGAGCAAAAAGAATGCAGGAACAAGTGGCAAGTTGTCTTTCCTGTAGTAAAATCAGTAGCACCGAGTTGTGTGCTTTGGTGGTGCCTAAAGGATTTGTTTGGACCAAAGGAAACAAACCGGTGTGACCGAGTTCATCATAGTGAAAACACTTGTCACCTCAGCTCACTAGGCAGGTAAAATCTCACAAGGATATGCAAGGAATTTGCTGAAAGATTTGCAATGAATTGGATGCAGGGAATGCAGAAAAAAATAAAGAAAAGAAGAACATGCAAGGAACAAATGCAAAGAACAAATGCAAAAACTCAGAGAAACACTAGAGAACTTCATCTAGAATTGGGCGATGACTGAGTCACCTATGTTAGAGTATTTTGACTGAGGAGTCAAGTGAAAACACTTGATCGTAGGTCATACTCATCGTTTAAGCTCAAAATGGGGTTACCATTTTTCGTTAAGCATTTGATGTATTCACATCTTGTTGAGTTGTTTTAACCTATCACTTGAGATTAAACTTTTCTAAGATGGAATAACATTCCTTGGGTGGTGGTGTTGATCCTAGTCATGTAGTCTAACTCGTGTGAGTTTCTCGAGGTTAATGTAGTTCATCAAGAGTTGGGAGCACCACTTGTAATTTGAGTTCATCTACCTACATGGGTTAGTTTTGCAAGGAAGAGCACTTGTGTATCCAAAATGAAAATTATTAAATTCTATACATATAATTTGTCAAAGGATATGTTGAAGGGTTTCGTGCTTCCTTGTCATCGACCACCGTATTGTAGAGACTTGGTGATGTAGAGATTGCTCAAGATGTGAGAGAGTTGCAATCTCATAGATTTAGATTCATCCAAGTACCTACAAGGGTTAGATAACATGCAAGGGTGCAAATATATCCAAGACATATGAATAGCATTATGAAAGAAATATCAAGGATTAGTCATAGGTTCATGCCTTGCATGTATCCAAATGGAGTTCCTACTCCAAGTTTGAAGCATAAATGATGTTCAACTCACCTCTCAAGCGAAAAAAGACTTTCTCATCAAGCGGTTTGGTGAATATATCCGCCAATTGCTTATCAGTACGAACATGCTTAAGATCAATGTCCCCTTTAGCAACATGATCTTGAATGAAATGATGACGAACTTCAATATGCTTAGTTCGAGAATGTTGCACGGGATTGTGAGCAATCTTAATAGAACTTTCATTATCACAAAGCAATGGAACATGTTTCACATTGATCCCATAATATTTAAGAGTTTGGGTCATCCAAAGTAACTGAGCGCAACAAGAACCGGCGGCAATGTATTCCACTTCGGCGGTTGATAAGGATACCGAGTTTTGTTTCTTGGAAGACCAAGACACAAGAGATCTACCAAGAAATTGACAAGTACCCGAAGTGGACTTTCTATCAACCTTGTATCCGGCATAGTCCGAGTTGGAATAGCCAACAAGATCAAAGGAGGACCTCTTAGGATACCAAATGCCAAAATTTGGTGTATGTATTAAGTATCTCACTATCCTTTTCACAGCCTTAAGATGACATTCTTTGGGGGCCGCTTGATATCGTGCACACATGCACACACTTAGCATAATGTCTGGATGGGAGGCACATAGAGATAACAATGAACCGATCATAGAGCGGTAAACCTTTTGATCAACCGGTTCACCGTCCTTAGTCAAGTCAAGATGTCCACTAGTAGGCATGGGTGCATTCATACCTTTGCATTCTTGCATATTGAACTTCTTGAATAAGTCCTTGGTGTACTTTGTTTGAGAAACAAAGGTACCTTCCTTAGTTTGCTTGATTTGCAAACCAAGAAAGAATTTGAGTTCACTCATCATAGAAATCTCAAACTTCTCCGACATAAGCTTTCCATACTTCTCACTAAAAAGAGGGTTAGTCGAACCAAATATAATATCGTCAACATAAATTTGGCACACAAATAGTTCTCCATTAACTCTTTTAGTGAAAAGAGTAGAATCTATTTTTCCAATTTCAAAGCCTTTTTCAATAAGGAGCTTGGTAAAGCATTTATACCACGCTCTAGGGGCTTGTTTAAGACCATAAAGAGCTTTGTGAAGTTTGTAAACATGATTAGGTTTCTTAGGATTGACAAATCCGGGAGGTTGCTTAACATAAAATTCCTCCTCAATTTCACCATTTAGAAAAGCACTTTTAATGTCCATTTGGTACAAGGTGATATCATGGTGATTAACATAAGCAAGTAAAATGCGAATGGACTCAAGTCTAGCAACGGGGGCATATGTATCACCATAGTCCATACCTTCGACTTGAGTGTAGCCTTGGGCGACTAGACGAGCTTTGTTGTGGACGACTTGACCATCTTCATCCTGCTTGTTGCGAAACACCCATTTGGTATCGATGATGTTGTGGTTGTTGTCGGGCTTCTCGACCAATGTCCACACTTGATTTCTCTCAAAGTTATGTAGCTCTTCATGCATGGCATTTATCCAATCCGGATCTTCCAATGCTTATTCAACCTTCATAGGTTCATTGCTAGAGATGAATGAATAATGTTCACAAAAGTTAGCCAAACAAGTTTTAGAGCGAGTGATTCTCCCGGTTTGAATATCGTTGAAGATTAGTACGATGGGATGATCTCTTGAGACTCTTGCTCGAACTCGTGAGAGCTTTTGCTTGGGTCGGGGTGGAACATCTTCTTCATCATCTTGTCCTTCTTCTTGGCCCTCTTCATTATTGGCGTTGTCGTTTTCATGTCTT
The DNA here is from genome assembly GCF_003073215.2 of Triticum urartu. Classification (NCBI taxonomy): domain Eukaryota; kingdom Viridiplantae; phylum Streptophyta; class Magnoliopsida; order Poales; family Poaceae; genus Triticum; species Triticum urartu. The sequence continues at coordinate 533,640,559 of NC_053028.1, read as the reverse complement.
GGTGAAGAAGGGGGTTGATGAGGTTCATCTTGATGTACTTCCTTGTTCTCTTCATCTTGGTGCGTCCCACTCGTGGATGCTTCCATGTTGACTCTTGGTTCACCTTGTTGTGAGGTGGAAGCCTCCACTTGGACGGACGAGGTACTCTCCTTCACCTCCATTGGACGAATCTTGCCGATAGACAAGTCTTGGATTGCTTCCGAGGGGTCTTTGTCTCCTACATCAATTGGCAATTGCTCTACTTGCAAGCCGTTAGATTCATCAAACTTCACATCTACCGTATATTCAACCTTTTAGGTGAAATTGTTGTAGACACGATAAGTGTGAGAGTTTGAGCCATAACCAAGTCGAAAACCTTCATGAGATTTAGGAACAAATTTAGAACAACGATGCTTATCAAGAATGTAGCACTTTGAGCCGAATACTCGAAAGTATCCAACTTGGGGTTTGTTACCGGTGAGGAGCTCGTATGCCGTCTTGCCAAGTAGCTTGTGAAGATACAAGCGATTTGTCGCATGACAAGCTGTCTCAACCGCTTCCGCCCAAAAGTGTTTTGGAGTCTTGTACTCATCAAGCATCATTCTTGCCATCTCAATAAGAGTCCGGTTCTTCCTCTCAACAACTCCATTTTGTTGAGCGTGTACGTAGCCGAGAACTCATGTGAAATCCCTTCCTCATCAAGGAAGGTATCCACATTTGCGTTCTTGAACTCCGTTCCGTTGTCGCTCCGAACCTTCTTGATCTTCACTTCAAATTGATTTTGGGCCTTCCTAGCAAAGTTTTTGAAGATCTTTTGGACCTGCGATTTATCATCAAGAAAGAGCACCCATGTAAATCTTGAAAAATCATCTACTATGACTAGACCAAATGAGTTACCACTGTGACTCTTGTAGGCATTGGGACCAAAGAGATCCATGTAAAGTAGCTTGAGCGGTCTTCTCATGGTCATGATGTTCTTCACGGGGTGACTTCTTCCAACTTGTTTTCCTGCTTGACAAGCACTACAAAGTCTATCCTTGTCAAATATAACATCTTTTACTCCAAGGATACGATCACCTTTAGTAAGCTTATCAAGATTTTGCATGCCCACATGACCTAGCCTTCTATGCCACAACCAACCTTTAGAATATTTAGCAATTAAGCAAGTTCTAGGTTGAGATTTTCTAGTGAAATCAACAATTAAAGATCACCTCTATGTATACCAGAAAGACCATTTTATGATTATCTCTACGAAACACTTGGGAATCTACTTCGGTAAATAGGACGTTGAAACCAAAGTCAGCAAGTCTAGATACGGAAAGTAAATTGTAGCCAAGCGATTCAACGAGCATAACATTTTGTATGGAGCTATCATGTGAGATGGCCACCTTACCAAGGCCAACCACCTTACCCTTTGAGTTATCACCGAAAGTGACATACTTTTGAGGGTCATCACTTTCAACAAGCTCACGAAACATATCTTTGTCTCCGGTCATATGATCAGTACATCCACTATCAAGGACCCATTCCTTTCCTCCGGCCATGTAGCCGCGAAGATTAGCCATAAGACCAAAGTGTCTCATTGCATTATCAAGACCATAGTCACTATCATCATCCTCATCATAGTATCAATGTTCATCATGTGGTGGATCAATTCCTAAAGAGAGTGATTCATTAGAAGTATGACCGTAACAATGTTCATCTCTATGAATTATAATGACTTTGGAAATGATATTGCTAATAATTCCAACATCTCCTTCAGCATGCATGAGATCACGAAGCTCAAATAGACAATCATCAAACTTAGGATCACTAGCGCTCATCTTACTCAAGGCAATAGACTTATGGAGAATTTCGTCTAGATTTTTCAAGGAATAATTTGGGAATCGTTCCTCAAGAAATCTCCATATAGTGTAGGCACACTTAAGAGTAGGTAAGCTAGCAATTAAATTTTTGGGCAATCCTCTAATGATAGGATTGATAGTTCTAAGATTGCGAATCATGTCAAGATCCTCATCGGGTGTGGGATGCAAAGGGTCAATATGAGGTGCACAAGGGCTAGTAATGTACTTGTTCAAATGATATTCATTGAAAATCTCAAGCATCTCATTTTTCCACTCATGGAAGAACTCTCCATCAAGAATAGGCACTCTCTGTCTAAGACTCCCCAACGTAGACTCATCCATCTTCCTCCAAAGGTGTTTGTCGGTGTCAAAACCGGCGGATCTCGGGTAGGGAGTCCCGAACTGTGCATCTAAGGCGGATGGTAACAGGAGGCCGGGGACACGATGTTTACCCAGGTTCGGGCCCTCTTGATGGAGGTAATACCCTACGTCCTGCTTGATTGTTCTTGATAATATGAATAGTACAAGAGTTGATCTACCACGAGATCGAAGAGGCTAAACCCTAGAAGCTAGCCTATGGTATGATTGTTCTTCTTGGTCCTACGGACTAAACCCTCCGGTTTATATAGACACCAGAGGGGGCTAGGGTTACACAGAGTCGGTTACAAGAAAGGAGATCTACATATCCTATTGCCAAGCTTGCCTTCCATGCCAAGGAGAGTCCCATCCGGACACGGGACGAAGTCTTCAATCTTGTATCTTCATAGTCCAACAGTCCGGCCAAAGGATATAATCCGGCTGTCTGGATACCCCCTAATCCAGGACTCCCTCAATAGCCCCTGAACCAAGCTTCAATGACGATGAGTCCGGCGTGCAGATTGTCTTCGACATTGCAAGGTGGGTTCCTCCTCCGAATACTTCATAGAAGATTTTGAACATGAGGATCGTGTCCGGCTGTGCAAAACAAGTTCCACATACAACCGTAGAGAGAATAATATTTCCACAAATCTAATCTGCCGATGCGTTTCGCAGTGTGACATCACACCATAGCCAGGTCACCATTCGAATCGTCTTTCACAACCAAGCTCAGCGTGTTTCGCGAGGCGGTTTCCTTGGCACATCTTGTCGAAGCAGAGATCGTGTCCCCTTATTACGGGATTCCCATCAATACGGACGTGGGTAACCCAACCGCGCCATCAATTACAGCGCTTGGGGGATAAGCGAGTTTTACCAGGCTGGTGGGGGCGCATAGTTTTCGTCTGCCCTTATAAAGGGATAAGGATTCACCTTTTTCTTCCCACGCCCTCTTCCTCCTTGCTCATCCATTCTCGCGCACTCGAGCTCCAGCACCCAAGTCCACACCCTTCTCGTCAACTCTCTCCAAACATGTCCGAAGCAGGAGGCAAGTGGATGGTCTCCTCCGTCACGGAGGGAGACATCAAAAAGCTATGCGGGGCCGGATACTTAGCCGCGGATATCGCACATCGGCTACCAGCCGCGGGGCAGATCGTCCCTACCCCGGAACCTTACGAAAGGGTGGGTTTCCTCACCCACTTCGTCCGCTGACTGGGGTTTCCCCTCCATCCATTCGTCCGCGGCCTTATGTTCTATTTCGGGCTGGACTTCCATGATCTGGCCCCGAATTTCATCCTCAACATCTCGGCGTTCATCATCGTGTGCGAGGCTTTCCTTCGTGTCCGGCCCCACTTCGGCCTGTGGCTGAAGACCTTCAATGTCAAACCGAAGGTAGTAGGCGGCCAACAAGCGGAATGCGGCGGAGCCATGGTGGGAAAAATGCCCAACGTTACATGGCTCGAGGGCTCCTACGTGGAGACCATAAAGGGGTGGCAATCGGGGTGGTTCTACATCACCAAGCCGCGCGACACCAACTGGGTGGCGGCCCCTGAGTTTCGATCTGGAATCCCCACTCGGCTTACTTCCTGGAAGGAGAAGGGCCTGTCCTGGGGCTCATCCGTGGAGCTGGACGGACTCCAGAAGTGTATCCGGAACATGATAGGCAAGAAACTCAAGCTTGTCAACATAGTCCAGGTCATGCTCTTCCGCTGGATCCTCCCGTGTCAACAACGGGCTTTCAACTTATGGGAGTTCGACCCGGCCCAGCACCAGACTCTATGCGGGTTCTTCGACATGATGCATAAGGACGTCTAGAAGGTGATGTTCAAGGGCGCCGAGGTCCCCCCTCCCCTTACCGAGGACCGCGGGCTAAGCGCGACGCGCCCTGCGAATCCGGTAAGTTCTGTACATCTCCTAGGGTATTTATTTTCCATAGTTTAACCATGTGCGGGATCTGAGCTCCCATGCCTTTGATAGGACTGGGTGGAGACATCGGAGCAGATTGACTGCCCGACCCCTCTGCCCGAAGACCCTGCAGACGCTCTCCTGACGGAGATGCGGACCCCGTCTCCTTATGAGGTGTCAGAGAAGAAGATCAAGAAGAAGGCCACGGGAACCCGAAAGAGTTCTCGGCGCCAGGTGGTATCGGACTCATCATCGATAACTCCGAGGCGCACTCCTCCCGTGAAAACGAGGAGGAGGAAGATGAAGATTCTCCCCCTCCAACCGGGGGAGACAAGAAAAGGAAGGCCGCCCCAACCGGGGAGGCCGAAGGGTCCAAGAAGGGAAGGACTCTCCTTCCGGACTATTCTACCACCGCCGCCGACAGCGAAGACAAGTGGTTACTTAGGGCCAAGCCCCTGGCAAAGTCGTAAGTATTCGGATACCAGAGTAACTCATAGCATACTTTTATTGTACTGCTTTTCCTAACGCCGAATATGATCATGCAGTCCGCCCCGAGCCCGTATCGACGTATCCTCGTCAGGCGGTTCCTTGGACTCATCGGATATGAATAGTGATTCACTTCCAACCGCTTCCTCTCCTTGCCCTATGGAAAATGTCGAGGTATTGTCTCAAGGGGCACCGAGCCAGGGGGAGATAGTCCTGGAGGCGCCTCAAGGCGACCTTCCGGACTCCAGGTGCAAAGGGAGCGAGACTCCCAAGGGCTCCAAGTTCGGCCCTCAGCCGAACACCGCGCCGAAACCTCCAGTGGTTCCGGACTCCGGCAGGCGTCCCCCTTCCAAGAGGGGCAAGCCTCCCATGCCGGTGACCTCTGTCCATCCAGAGGCAACTGACAACCTGCTGGGAGCGCTTCGCGGCGCTTCCATCGACGAAGAGCACCACACTATTATGAGTGCGGTGATCAAGAAGGTTCAGTCCGCCAAGAGCGGACTGACTGAAGCCTGTGCCAGCCTTCTAACAGGATTTGAGGTAAGTATTTAAAATATAGGAAAATATTACCGCATAGATAGTAGCCCCTGATGCTCTATTTGGTGTTCACAAAGAAAAGCCGAATAGAGGATCAAATAATATCTACAGGAGTGTAATATAAGTATGTCTGTATGCGTATGCAGGCTTCGCTGCTGACCTCTGCCGCACTGACTGCGGAGGTCGCCGCACTGAAGCAGAACCTCGAGCGGTCTGAGAAAGAGCTCGGCCTTATCAAGAGGCAGCTCGAGGAGAACAAAGGTAAGTAATACCTTGTCTATATATATAAAAGATGTGGTTGCAAAATGATAGGATTATCATGGATGTGCCAGGGGCCACGACCGAAGTGGCGACCCTGAAGCAAGTGCTGTCTGAGGCCGAAAACAAAGCGGCCAAGGAGCGCACCGAGTGGGAGAAACAGGAGGCACGGGTGGGCGAGGTGCAGTAAGAGCTCCAGGCTCTCGTGAAGAAGCACGAGACTTTGGAGCTTGACTCGAAGACGCGAGAGTCCGAGCTTGCCGCGGCTCTCGAGAGCACAAAGTGTGCCAAGGCTGAAGCCCAAAAGACCCTCCAGGAAATTGAGGCGATGAGGAAGATAGCGGCGGGTAAGGCATTCATTATGCAAAGCAAGCATGTGAAAGTAAATTACTTGTTACTTACCCGAGTCCGGAGCTCTCCAGGAGCATTCGCAGATTTGCCCCGCAGCGTGTCAGATGCCGCAAAGTACTACCAGGCCGAGGAGGGAAGCTCGACGAAGAAGTTGTTCTGGTCTTAGTATACTGGGACCGAACACCCGATGCCTGTGAGCGACCAGCTGAAGCAACTGGTCGAGCTGCACAAGGCGGCCGAACAGGCCATGAGGGGCCTTATAGTCTGGATGTGGCCTGGCGACTCACTTCCCAACAGCTACTTTGGCCTGGTGAGGCGGCTTGTGGATGCCTGCCCATGGCTGGAAGTCATAAAGCGGTCCGTCTGCATCGAAGGTGCACACCGGGCTTTTGCCCGTACGAAGGTGCACTGGGCCAAGATGGATGCCGAGCAGCTGGTGAAGGAGGGGCCGCCGCAGGGCAAGGAGCATCGCCACCCTGAAATGTATTATGAGGGTGTCCTGAAGGGTGCCCGTCTTGTGGCGGACGAGTGTGCGAAGGATGTAATATTTGAATGAACTTGCTCGTGTGATCCTGTATTATGAAAACTTGTTCATGTGCGCTATGCAACGCTTGTTTGAATTTAAAATATTACCTTCTGTGCGGCTGTTTATCAAATCTGAGAGATGGCCAGTCGTCGGCTTCTGCCCCCATGCCACGAGTGCTGGGGTGTTTGGGATAAATCTGAGCACTCTTTTTCCCATTGTTGGGTCCTTCGAGGGAGGTGCTCAGTGCAACGAACAAGGCAATCGGACTATAATGCTTTATCACTCTCACTTAGCCATAGAAGTCTACAATTTTAAATTTTGGCGAAGCCCCTAGTATTCGGAAGGCCGAATTCGGGGCGCTATACACGCCTAAGAGGGACAAAGCCGACTCCTCGCCCTAAGCGGCATAAGTCTTTAGGGACTCGAGACCTCTCGAACACCGACCAGCTCTCGCCTGATCATGACAGTCAGTTTTAGCTTTCTCTACTGAGGTGCTTGCCCAGATGAACCGGGGCACAATCGCAGCAGTTCTCCCAATGCTACCTTAGCCGATATAGCGGAACGTAAGGTACCAAAACATGGGAGCCGGGCAAACCCAACTATTGACCCAAGACATGATTCGGAGCTGATGCATATAATGCTATAAGTTCGGGGTGCCGCACTGTCGAAAGTGTTCGGACTTCTCACGCCGTATTATGGGGTATGCTTAAGCCCCCGGCGTATTGGCCGTACCAGGGTGTACGGGTGCTTAATGTCATGAATGAACATATATATAAAAAAGAATAGAGAATGCGGTAATAGTCTAGTGCTATGCATTGTTTATTCAAAAAGGTGCGTCGAAGCAGAATGATACAAGTAGTGCGATAAGCAAAAAGTAGGACTATTTGACATGTCCCCTCCAAGGGCAAGCTAAGGAATGGTATTTAAAACAGGTATTTCACTCGTTATCGGAGACCACCTGGGAATTCCATGGTGCGACATAGCTTTCTGCCTCCTTGGTTGTTGTATCGTGTGTCCGGCAATTGTACTGCCGGACGGGGTTTCCAGAGAGTAAAGTCCTGAAAGAGAGAAAAATAACAAAGTGGGAAGCCCCTAGTGCGGTTGAGCCGCGTTTTGGGGCGTGCCGTAGTCGTGCCCCCCATCTATGCCCATGGTATTTTTAATGCGTAATTATGTACGCGTGACACGGATTTTGCCGTTTGGCTGGGACTGGGTGGGGGCCGCATTGCTATGCGAGCTCGGAACGTGCCAGGCGGTCTTGTTGCAGATTACTTCGGGCGTGCTTGACGGTGTCTGGGTGTTTAATCACCGAACTAGTGGATTGCCTGAAGAGGCTGCTTTGTGCTTCTGCTGCGAGGCCCGCAGTGTGCTCCTCCGTGCGGAGAGAGTGCTCTGTGTTTCCATTGACTGTAATGACCCCCTGAGGTCCCGGCATCTTGAGCTTGAGGTATGCATAATGCGGTACCGCATTGAATCTCGCAAATGCGGTTCGCCCAAGCAGTGCGTGATAGCCACTGCGGAACGGGACTATATCGAAGATTAACTCTGCGCTTCGGAAGTTATTCGGGGATCCGAAGACCACTTCCAGTGTGACTGAGCCTATGCAATGGGCCTCTACACCTGGTATGATGCCTTTGAAGGTCGTTTTTGTGGGTTTGATCCTTGAGGGCTCTATACCCATTTTGTGCACTGTGTCCTGATAAAGCAGGTTCAGGCAGCTGCCGCCGTCCATAAGGACTCGAGTGAGGTGAAATCCGTCAATGATTGGGTCTAGGACCAGTGCGGCAAATCCGCCATGACGGATACTAGTGGGGTGGTCCCTGCGATCGAAGGTGATCAGAAAGGAGGACCATGGGTTGAACTTTGGGGCGACTGGCTCCAACGCATATACGTCCCTTAGCGCACGCTTCCGCTCCCTCTTGGGGATGTGGGTTGCGTATATCATGTTCACCGTCCGCACTTGTGGGGGGAACCTTTTCTGTCCTCCGGTGTTCAGCGGCCGGGGCTCCTCCTCGTCATCGCTATGTAACCCCTTATCTTTGTTTTCTACATTTAACTTGCCGGCCTGCTTGAACACCCAACATTCCCTGTTGGTGTGGTTAGCTGGCTTGTCGGGGGTGCCGTGTATTTGACACGAGCGATCGAGTATACGGTCCAAACTGGGCAGGCCCGGAGTGCTTCTTTTGAATGCCTTTTTCCCTGACTGGGTTTAGAGCCTCTGAATCCGGCATTGACTACCGTATCCTCGGTATTGTCGCTGTTGATGCAACACTTGTGTTTGTTGCGATGTGACCTGCCATTGCTATCCTTGGTATCCTAAATACCATGGTTCTTTGATATATTATTGCTGCGAGCCAGCCAGCTGTCCTCTCCCGTGCAAAAGCGGGTCATGAGTGTCGTGAGGGCTGCCATAGATTTCGGCTTTTCCTGGCCAAGGTGCCGGGCGATCCACTCGTCGCGGATGTTGTGCTTCAAAGCTGCTAGGGCCTCTACATCCGGACAGTCGACGATTTGATTTTTCTTTGTCAGGAACCGTGTACAGAATTGCCTGGCCGATTCCTCTGGCTGCTGAATTATGTGGCTCAAGTCATCGGCATCTGGTGGTCGCACATAAGTGCCCTGGAAGTTGTCGAGGAATGCGGCTTCTAGATCTTCCCAACAACCAATGGATTCTGCTGGCAGGCTATTGAGCCAATGCCGAGCTGGTCCTTTGAGCTTGAGTGGGAGGTATTTGATGGCATGTAGATCGTCACCGCGAGCCATGTGGATGTGCAGGAGGAAGTCCTCGATCCATACCACATGATCTGTTGTACCGTCGTATGATTCGATATTTACGGGTTTGAAGCCCTCTAGGATTTGGTGATCCATTACTTCGTCTGTGAAGCATAGGGGGTGTGCGGCACCTCTGTACTGGGCTATGTCGCGACGCAGCTCAAATGAGTCTTGTCCGCTGTGTTCAGCCCGGCCGGATTTACTTTTACTGTATCCGGCGTGACGGTTATCGTCTCGTGTAGTGGCGCGCCCTCATGATCCGTAGATCGATCTTGCGTCTTTTGCTTTGTCCTCCATCACGTCTCACAGGTCTAGCATGTTTCCCCGTGCCTTGACATTTTTATTTGAGTGGCGTCGGGGTGCGGGCTGAGCTTTTGGATGAAATGCCTCTCTGTCGCGGCCACGAGGTGGCCGATCAGCCGCGTCATACGCTGGAGATGTAGGTTTTAATGCTTCCTCCTCCAATCGGGGTAGCAACCTCCGCTTTGGGTAACTCTTGGAGGGGCGTTCGAGTTCATATTCCTCGACCGCAAGGACTTCAGTCCATCTGTTAGCTAGCAAATCTTGATCAGCTTGAAGCTGCTGTTGCTTTTTCTTAAGGCTATTTGCCGTGGCTATAAGCCGGCGCTTGAAGCGCTCTTGCTCGACGGGATCCTCAGGCACGACAAATTCATCTTCGAAGGGAGGCATGTAATTATCATCCTCCGCCTTTCCATCTGCCGCTCTCTCGGGAGGGCTGGCTTCTCCATCCTCCTGCTCGAAATCTTGCTGGAGGGGATTGTCGTCATCTTCGGCACTGTCCAGAGTGCTATTATCTCCTGTGCCGGTATCACCGCTTTTGCTTTGGCGAGACTTAGAGCGTCACCGCTATCGTCGGCGCTTGGGTTGCTTCTTGGAGGGGTCATCCTCGGATGTCCCGTCGCCATTGCCTTCTTTGGGTGTGTCCACCATGTATATATCATATGATGAGGTGGCTGTCTAGTGCCCTGTGGGCAGTGGTTCCTGTTCGTCTCCTGCATCGTCGTCCATACCGTCGATGTCTTCGGAGTCGAAGTTGAGCATGTCGGTCAAATCGTCGACAGTGGCTACTAAGTGGGTGGTGGCTGGGCGGTGAATTTCTTTGTCATCCGCATCCAAATCCTGCCGTACATAGTTCGGCCAGGACTCTCCTGACAAGGAGAGAGACCTTAATGAGTTCAGTATGTCGCCAAAGGGCGAGTGCTGAAAGATATCCGCGGAGGTGAACTCCATGATCGGCGCCCAGTCGGATTCGATAGGCATGGGCGCAGGCGGTTCGGAGTCCGTGGCCGGGGAAGAATCCGGCAGTTTGGCGTCACGACTCTCGTGAAGGGTAAGGTCGATACTTGGCTCGATCGCGCTGAGAATGCGGCCTCTGTGGCAGGGTCTATCCACCCATCCATGGATGGCGCAATTGGCTCCGAATTGAGGGTCGGAGCGGTTGCCGGTGCGGTCTCCTGAACACTGTCCGATGGTAGAGCTAAATCATGCTCATCGTGACCGTGCGGCGCACTCGGCAGGGGCTCGAATCCGTCGAATATCAAGTCTCCGCGGATGTCGGCCGTGTAGTTTAAGCTTCAAAACCTTACCTGGTGGCCAGGGGCGTAACTCTCGATCTGCTCCAGATGGCCAAGCGTGTTGGCCCGCAGTGCGAAGCCGCCGAATACAAAGATCTGTCCGGGGAGAAAAGTCTCACCCTGGACTGCATCGCTATCGATGATCGAAGGAGCCATCAAGCCTAACGATGACAACACAGAGGAACTCTCATTGAAAGCACCAATGTCGGTGTCAAAACCGGCGAATCTCGGGTAGGGGGTCCCGAACTGTGCGTCTAAGGCGGATGGTAATAGGAGGCCGGGGACACGATGTTTACTCAGGTTTGGGCCCTCTTGATGGAGGTAATACCCTACGTCCTGCTTGATTGTTCTTGATAATATGAGTAGTACAAGAGTTGATCTACCACGAGATCGAAGAGGCTAAACCCTAGAAGCTAGCCTATGGTATGATTGTTCTTCTTGGTCGTACGGACTAAACCCTCCAGTTTATATAGACACCAGAGGGGCTAGGGTTACACAGAGTCGGTTACAAGGAAGGAGATCTACATATCTGTATTGCCAATTTTGCCTTCCATGCCAAGGAGAGTCCCATCCGGACACGGGACGAAGTCTTCAATCTTGTATCTTCATAGTCCAACAGTCCGGCCAAAGGATATAATCCGGCTGTCCGGATACCCCCTAATCCAGGACTCCCTCAGTATTTAAACCAAAGCAATGGAGACCAATGCTCCGATACCAATTGAAAGGATCGAGAAGAAGTGTCTAGAGGGGGTGAATAGACTCTTAGCAATAAAAGTTGCAGTTTTTAATTTCTTTAGGTTGAAGTGGAGTTTTAGCACAAGTTCACACATTTATAATACATATAAAGCAAGCATGACAAGAGTATATAAGCAACGGAAAGTAAAACATGCAAGTTGCAAGAATGTAAAGGGATGGGATTTGGAGGGAGCAAACGCAATGTAGAAACGGAGATTTTGGCGTGGTTCCGATAGGTGGTGCTATCGTACATCCACGTTGATGGAGACTTCAACCCACGAAGGGTAACGGTTGCGCGAGGCCACGGAGGGCTCCACCCACGAAGGGTCGATGAAGAAGCAATCTTGTCTATCCCACCAAGGCCGTCGCCCACGAAGGACTTGCCTCACTAGGGTAGATCTTCACGAAGTAGGCAATCTCCTTGCCCTTACAAACTCCTTGGTTCAACTCCACAATCTTGACGGAGGCTCCCAAGTGACACCTAACCAATCCCCAAGTGACACCTAACCAATCTAGGAGACACCACTCTCCAAGAGGTAACAAATGGTGTGTTGATGATGAACTCCTTGCTCTTGTGCTTCAAATGATAGTCTCCCCAACACTCAACTCTCTCTCATAGGATAGGATTTGGTGGAAAGATGATTTGAGTGGAAAGCAACTTGGGGAAGGCTAGAGATCAAGATTTATGTGGTTGGAATGGAATATCTTGACCTCAACACAAGTGTATGTGGTTCTCTCTCTCTCTCTCTCTTAGAAAATGTATGTTGGAAGTGTAGGCATGTTTTGATGGCTCTCTCTACGAATGAGGAGTGGGTGGAGGGGTATATATATAGCCTCCGGTGGGACCGAATCATGAAAATCGGTCAGACCGATTTAGTTCATAATGTGACCATTAGGATTTTCGGTGGGACGACGTGATCAACTTGGTGGGACCGATGTGCTAGGGTTAGGGTAAAGCCTCATCTCGGTTGGACCGATTACACAAAATCGGTGGAACCAATTTTGGTAATAAGCCAGACAGGGAGTTGGCCAGGCAAACTCGGCGGGGCCGATTTCATATTTTGGTGAGATCGAAATTGATGTAATAGGCAATAGAGAGTTTGCAAACCCATCTCGGTGTGACCAAGATCCTATCGGTGAGACCGAATTTATTAGGGTTTCTGGCAGTGGCTTATGTCAAGTGAACTCGGTGGTGCCGGATAGATCAACTCGGTGGGGCCGAGTTTGACTTTTGGTTTGGGACATATTTGGATGTGAGAAAGTAGTTGAGGGTTGTGGAGCATATCACTAAGCACTTTGAGCAAGCAAGCCATTAAGCAACACCTCACCCCCTCTCAATAGTATTGGCTTTCCTATGGACTCAATGTGATCTTGGATCACTAAAATGAAAAATGTAGAGTCTTGTGCTTTGAGCTTGAGCTAATCCTTTGTCCTCAGCATCTTGAAGGGGTTCCACATCCTCTAGTACATGCCACTTCATTGTTGAACTTATCTGAAACATACTAGGTAGAAGCATTAGTCCAACAAGAGATATGTTGACATTAATTACCAAAATCACCCAGGGAGCACTTGTGCTTTCAACCGGTCATCTGTCTCTGAATCCTCGTCTGAGGAGCTCCCTGTAACCATCGAGATATATGCTTCAACAGGTACCATTGCCTGCTCTGAAGACCTTGTTTTCACTCTTGATGTTTCCATACCGGCTCAAATGGCTGATACACATGAAGAGTAGTTTAATATACACAGATTGTCGACAAATGGAATACGTAATGAAAAAAAAGATGGGATGAGATAATTCACATACATGATGCCTGGCTACATGGTGGTGCATAATTCACATATATGATAACTGGCTGAAAAACATGGCATTGCATAATTCCCATATACTCCCTCCGTTCCTAAATATTTGTCTTTTTAGAGATTTCAAATGGACTACTACATACAGACATATATAGACATATTTTAGAGTGTAGTTTCACTCATTTTGCTCCGTATGTAGTCACTTGTTGAAATATCTAAAAAGATAAATATTTAGGAACGATGGAAGTATGATATAGTAACCAAACAAGTGACATTCACACAAAGCAAATCTAAACTAAGCTGATGACATATAAGATGAATAATCTAAGCAATGCGAGGCGCCATATGCATGATATGACCAACATCAGCATGTCAGGTTAGAGAAAACACCTCAGGTGGTAAATAGGAGTGGTCGGCTCCCTCTGAATCCCCATCTAATTAGTTATCTTCCTCTGGAATACAAACTGGAATGGCGGGAGGGGGCTACTTAGCCCACCATGGAGCGGCGTATGCATGATATTGTATTCCCACGCAACGGTCTTCTCTTTTTCTCTACATGTTCAGTACAATTGTGTACAATAACTGACATGCATGATAAAAAAATAGTTAGATTTTGTAAGGCCTAAGGGGTGCATGTAGAAATCAAAACTGATGGTAGCAAACGAGTGTATAGATCCAAAACTAATGATAGAAGGTAGATTATAGCTTCAGTTTAAAAAGATAGACAATGGACCATCTATTGTTTGTTGCCCACCCAACATGAACCACATAGAAGACCCCAGATGAACAAGATAGTAGATAGATACTATTCGTTGCCGCCTCGATATGAGACCCACGTGCATTTTAAAAATCATTTTGAATGATAAAGTAGCAGGTAAAAATAACCGATGTATAACGTAAGCAAGCACGAAAGACTGCGACCTCTCTTATGGAACTGTGTAGTTGTCAGGTTCATCTGCTCAGTCGATTATGGTAATGCAGTTGGCGTGGCTGCCGGCAACGGGGAAGATGACCTGAGGCAGTGAAAGAAAGTTTGCAGGGGGAATCTCTGCTGCAGTGAACACTTTTGTCGAGGGTGCACCTCAGGTGGGGTGGATGAAGGCACGACAGGAGGAGGACATAACACACACAGTTTTCTTTCACGCCTATCTGAAAATGAAGTAAATCTATAAGGGCTCCTTGGAATTGGAGGATTCTATAAACGCAGGGACAGGAAAAACACATGAATAGGATAGGAATGCACGTGCAAAACAGAGCATTTGGAAACACAGGATTTCTGTGAACCTCGGTGTTTGGTTCACATGAATTGGAAGAACACAAGAATGGAGAAATATGGTCAAATTAAAGTCAAACCACGTGAAAATAAAAAATAAGAATCTTATTATAACATTAATGCAATTAGTCATGTCCTTCATGCATATTAATTTGAAAAGGACGTCCAACTGGATATTAAAATTCCTACCATTTTTCTTTGAAAGAGACACCAAAGGAAAAAAACCTCCAGTTTTGTTTTGCTCCACTCCTAACCAAATGCATGAATAGTAGTACCATACTAGTTCCATAGAAAAGGATCCATGAGGGATCGACATGAATGCACAGTAACAAAGTGATGCAATGAGTGTACAACCTCTTTGGCATAGCCTTATCGACCTCAGCATCATTGGGTTGGACGTGGAGGGTGGTGATGCTGGTGTGACTATCGGAGGCGGGGAAGAAGATCTGAGGCCTCTGGAAATGACACCGAGGGTACTGCTCCGTTGTGATGGACGGTTCCGTCGTTGGAGCAGCTCCGGTGAGGTGTACGGCGTCGAGGCTGAAGCAGGACAAGACAGACAACGTTAATCTGAAGTGGGACTCTAATATCATCTGCATTAGATGATGTAAAATAGATCACCAAAAAGTGCTATATGTAAAACGCATCAGCCACGCCACGACCGCTCCGACAGATGCTGTAAATACTATTTACTCTAAACTTAACTGAAGAAACTGAACTTTATAGTCGAAACTGAATTTTACTGTCAAAACTGATTGAACTAGTAGAAGAGCATGGCAATAGATGTTTAGGGCATTCGAGCACTAGTAGCAGAGAAGCAGTGATCTAAATTAGCAGACGCTTGAGCAGGGAACGCACTAGGAGAGAACAAGTCATGCAACAGAATCGCGAGCAAGTGCTAAAGCAGCAACTCATGTAGCTGTCGGAGGTCATGCAGCAGCAGCAACACGAGCGGGAGCAAGAGCAGAGCAGCAGCACGAACGAGAGCAAGAGCGGAGCAGCAGTGCGACCGACAGCAATAGCAGAGCAGGAGCACGAACTGGCCATCGAGGAAGCAACGACATGGGGGAGAGACGCCATGGATGAAGTGGCCGGCGATGGCGCCATTGATGGAGACCCGCCATGGCTGCTCGGTATCGAGCACCGGCAGCCCTGTGAGATTGAATAAAAGATAAAATGCAGCGGTGAGTGCAGAACCTCCTTGGTGGCGCTGAGTTGGCCTCGGCTTCATCGGAGGAATTGGTGAGGGTGTTGCAGTTCCGATGGGGCAGGTCAAGACGGTGATGTGGGGATGGAGGTGGCGCGATAGACAAGGCGAACGTCGGGGCAGCTCCTTGGAGGTGGAGGACGGGGTAGTTGATCTGGCGGGACGACGAGATCGACGACGGATCCTCATCTAGTGCGGTGGATGAGGGACATCGAGCTGTTGCGGTGGACGACGTCGTCGGGGAAGAGTCTCTGGCTGGGCGGCCGTCGGCAGGCCGACCGAGGAGCATGGGGTTTTGCGGGTTTTGGCGGCCTCGGTGTATGAATGGGGGACGAAGGGAAAGGTAGGTGGAGCCATGGCACGTGCTTGTCTGAAATGTAGGGTAAGTTACTAGCGTACCCCCACCGGTTTTGACACCGGGACATCGAGTCAGCATTTCCGGTTGATGGGTAGAAGGGGGATTTCGCGTGTCTGGGCTGCAGGACCAATTTCGGATGAGGAGGGAGTTTCCGCGCGTCGAAATTTCGGGATAACAAGGCGCGGCACGGGTTGAAGAGGCGGGAGTTTCAAAGCAGATGAGACAAAAGATACTCAAGCTTAAAATTTCGGGATAAAAAGGCGCGGATTCCTTGTTCGGCAGAACAAACTTAACGTGTACAAAAAAACAATTCATACAAGACACAAGAGAGTCATGTCCCCTTTTACTATATTGCTATAAATGTCATTGAAAAAACTACAAGAAAAATGTAAAAAAATCGGGAGAACAAGATTACCCTGTACAGTACCAAATCGATTCGCATATCCCTCAACAACAACAAAAAACAAATCAATTCCACCAAAATATAGAGTCATGTTCCTTTTTATATGATTACAAATGTCAAGATCTTGAATTTCAATTTTTGAATCCACGTTATGTTGAATTCGAATATATCGTTAGGTGACCTTGCGGTTTATAATGGATGTAGTCCTACATTTTGATCTTCCACCATATAAGAACATTTTACTCCACCCTATGAACATATATATTGTTGTCTACCATATGGACTAAATTTGAATCAATTTTCCTTAATTGGATACGATTGTTGTCAAGTTATACAATCATTTAAATATTACCTTGATAACAAAAAACATGCATATATCAGTAATCATATTTCACTATAAACTACATGTAACATACGATATCCAATTCAAATATTTGTATTCATTTATGTTGAATTTAAATCAGTGTACATTGGTCTAGGTGGCGAGATGTTCGGGATAATCTAAACCCTGTTTTCTTATGTATATAATTCTTGGCTGAATTGCGACAAGTTTTGGTATAAGCTTCTTGCAAAACCGGAGATTCTATCAACAAGCCTCGTGGTTCCGAAAGGGAACGTGTCACCTTTGTGTGTGAAACAATATATGCTGCCTCCCCCAGATTTTCTTTATAGAGGCAACATAGAACTATATGAGTGCCCTGTTAAATTTTGGAATTATTCTGGGTTCGTTTGGCCTTTTTTATACATTAATTGAGTTTCGAGACATTTAATGTGCATAATCCAAATTTGAACTGCAAGCACATGTTCCAGTGCACCAAAGTTGGTTGAAAAATCACATGTGTGTCCTTCGGTGAATTTCTAGGTCCCATGCAAGAAATGGGAATGAAATTCAAACATCTGGGCGTCATGACTCGGTAGAGAACATCGAGAAACTTTGTTTTTAAATTCATGTAAATCCAAAACTCGCCTAGAAATCATGAAACTTGGCATGGTGTCATGTCATGGCACTAACATGTTGTGGTAAAAAATTGGACCGATTTGCAACAAGATTTGGTATAAGCTTCTTGCAAACTGGAGCTTCTCTCAAGAAGGCTCGTGGTTCTGAGAGGGAACGTTCACCTTTGAGTGTGAAACGATATACACTGCCCCCCTTGAGTTTTTTTACAGAGGCAATATAGAACTACATGAGTGCCCGATTAAATTTTGGAATTATTCCTGGTTTGTTTGGCCTTTTTTATACACTAATTGAGTTTCTGGTCATTTAATGTGCATAATTCAAATTTGAACTACAAACACATGCTCCAGTGCACCAAAGTTGGTTGAAAAATCACATGTGTGTCCTCAGGTAAATTTCTAGGTCCCATGCAAGAAATGGGAATGAAATTCAAACATCTGGGCATCGTGGCTCGGCCGAGAACATTGAGAAATTTGGTTTTAAAATTCTTGTAAATCCAAAACAGGCCTGAAAACCATGAAACTTGGCATGGTGTCATGTCATGGTACTACCATGCCCAGGTAAAAAATGGCCGAATAGGAACAAATTTTGGTATAAGCTTCTTGCAAACCGGAGCTTCTCTCAAGAAGGCTCGTGGTTCTGAGAGGGAACATGTCACCTTTGAGTGCCAAATAATATACGCTGCCCCCCTTGAGTTTCTTTACAGAGGCAACATAGAACTACATGAGTGCCCAGTTCAATTTTGGAATTATTCCGGGTTCGTTTGGCCTTTTTTATACATTAATTGAGTTTCTGGTCATTTAATGTGCACAATTCAAATTTGAACTACAAGCACATGTTCTCGTGCACCAAAGTTGGTTGAAAAATCACATGTGTGTCCTTGGGTGAATTTCTAGGTCCCATGCAAGAAATGGGAATGAAATTCAAACATCCGGGCATCTTGGCTCGGCCGAGAACATTGAGAAGCTTGGTTTTTAAAATTCTTGTAAATCCAAAACACACCTGAAAATCATGAAACTTGGCATGGTGTCATGGCATGGTACTACCATGTTGTGGTAAAAAAATTGGCAGAATAGGAACAAGTTTTGGGATAAGTTTCTTGCAAACTGGAGCTTCTCTCAAGAAGGCTCGTGGTTCTGAGAGCGAACGTGTCACCTTTGTGTGCATAATTCAAATTTGAAATACAAGCACATGGTCCTGTGCACCAAAGCTGGTTGAAAAATCACATGTGTGTCCTCGGGTAAATTTGTAGGTCCCATGCAAGAAATGGGAATGAAATTCAAACATCTGGGCGTCGTTGCTCAGCTGGAAACATTGAGAAACTTAGTTTTTTAATTCCTGTAAATCCAAAACACGCATAAAAGTCATGAAACTTGGCTTGATGTCATGGCATGGCACCAACATGCTTTGGTAATTTTGCTGTCCGATTTGCGAAGGCACACACATTAACAATGAACAAAGTCATTTTTGAACAAGTGCTGTCACATTACAATCGGAAACACAAGTATTATTGAAACCATGGGCGTTCTATTTACCATTTACGTGCCGCCACACGTCCCCTTTTTTTATTAGCTAGGAGGCGCCATGCAGGGTAGCTATTGGAGTACGGGAGGCGTGCGATCAGACCCCTGCGCGTGCTTATCGGGAGGAGATCCCTTTGACCTCCATCTGCCGTCCACCTCTCTCCCAAGGTCTCCATTAATGGCGCCTGAGCCTTTGTTTAATGGCGTGGCAATGTCTCACTCGCCTGAGATTTAAGAGAGAAAAAAGAAAATCTGGAAAGAAAATTTTGCACGGATCTTGATGTAAGATCCGACAGACCTATATATAGCATCTACTGCGACTTATAGCAAGACTGATGAATATATATAAGGACAACGAGAGTGGATAATAATTGTCTTAAATAATTAGGAATATAATTAAAAAAGCCATATGCGGCTACGCCTGAATTACACAAGGGCAAAAGAAGAAGGAAGACGCATACAACGATCTGGCTCGCTGATCTCTACTTTCTTTATGCGCTGCAGGTCGCGGAGACTAGTTCTCACGGCGGGCGATGATCTCTTTCATCAGTTTCATGTCCTTAATACGCTTCTTAGTAGCATCCATGGATTCCTCCACCAGCGTGTTGTGCTCGGTGCGGAGCATGGCATTCTCGTCCATAAGTTTCTTGACGATGACGCCCATTCTCTGCAACAAGGCAACGGTCTCCTCCTCCTGCTTCACCCTTCCGGCGATCTTCACCCTCAGTAGGTCACACTCGCCCCGGAGCTTCGCATTGCTCTCCCCTAGTTGCCGGATGACGCCGGGAACCTCGTCCTGCAACTTCGCCCAGCCGGAGATCTGATCCATCTAGCTATGGAACATCGGATGCATGCGCCTGTAAGAGTCCTCACCTGCCCGCGAGAAATTTTCCCTGGCTGTCGTGGCGCGGCGGGACCTCCATGCTGCTTCGGCGGCACGGCCAGACATATCTGCTGCTTCCGCGGCATGGCCGTACCAGTCCGGTACATCGACGGCGCGGCGGGACCTCTGTGCTGCTTCGGCGGTGCGACGGGACCTCTGTGCTACTACTGCTGCGCGGCTGGACATGTCTTCTACTTTCATGACGAGGCGGGACATCTCTAGTGCTTCCTCTTCCATGCTCGCCTCTCCCTGGTGGAAATCTATCGACCCAGAACTCACGCTGGCCATGGCTTGATTGACTTGATTGTTTTTTGTGGATGAGGAGTTGAGGAGGAATGTGCAGTCATCTTGGCATAGTAGTATTTATATCCGAGTACTACTAATACGCTCCTAAGTGGGAAACCATTTAGGTTGTGCTCGGTGTAAACAGGTTTGCAATTAAATATAGCGTGGTAGTAGTAGTAATTTGGAATGTGACGAGACGCGCTCAAAATTTATTGACGGTTCTAGTTTTGAAGTGCGGCACTATTCCCGGATGGTGTAACATGGGCACGTGTTCTCGGCCGTGGTGTAGCATATGCCATGGTACTCGTTCTTTTTCTACTGCTGTGTACATGCAAAAACTGGCACCGTCGGATACATATCTTACGCTTGGCGTTTGACAGGAATAGCCTCATGGCTAGCTATAGACTAGTCTTTTTTCAGAAGCATTACACCTATCTCTCGGGACTTCTCGCACGCACCATCATTGCTCCCTAGGTCGATGCCACCCACATACACTTGTGAGTTTAGTACGTTATACAGGAAGAGAAGAGGTGCACGCACGCACTCGTCCTCTCTCACACACGCATTTGTAGCTACGAATTGTAGTGTTCTCAACCATCCGATTGGCTCTATCATAGGTTTCACGTTGCTCCTTGGCCTTGAGATTGAGAAGTTTAAAACGCGGGGGCTAAGATGGAGGTGCGAGGTTTTGGTTAATGTGCGGGCCGCACATGGCACCAACACAACACGAGCTTCGTTTGCCTGGTGCGCATGCAGTCGGGTGAGTTGTCCAAGTATAGACACAACCAGGCCCTTGTTGGTACCCGCGCCTTGACTTTGGCTGGTCATAGTGGAAAGTAACATAGACTAGTTACTAGTACCTTCATAGTGGGTAGTTTCATATAGAGTATGTGATAACATAGTACTACATGTCTTCATTTATTACTTTGTAGACTCATTTTGCATTGGAAAGCGCTATGTGATGGTAACATATTAGGCTAGTCATAGTGGGAGTAACTTAACTACTCCCTCCGTCTAGGTGTGTAAGTCACCTTACAAAAACGAAATAAACCCAAAACACTTAGGCACGGTAATTAACTCCCTTCTCGTTTCTTGTTTCATGACGTATCAACCAATAAGAGATGTGGGCCATGCATGCTTTTAATGGCTTGAGACTAACAAACCTGACATGCAGTGGTTAGTTCATTGCATGCAATGCTATTAATTAGTAAAAAGACATTAAGTTCTCAAGTTTTTTCCTCCGCCTTGGTCGCGGTGCACAACCTAAGATGACTTAGACTACCCACAGTGGGAGTAACATAGATGGCAACATCACACTTATCTAGAAAAAATAGAAGATGTGGCATGTAATTAATGAAGAAAGAGAGGCATGTGCTAACATAGCTAGTTACAATAACATCACACATATCAAGAAAAGATGAGTCTACAACCTAATAAATGAAGTGATGCATGACACAACACATATGTTACTACCCACTGTGGAGGTAGTAACATAGACTAGTAACATATGCATGTTACTACTCTAAGTTACTCCTCACTTTGACTAGTCTTATACACCTAGACGGAGGGAGTAGTAACATAGCGCACTTCGAGAAAATTCTACTTATATGGCAAGTAATTAATAAGAGGTGGTAACATAATATGAAGCCATCTATGATACTACTATTATGTTACTTTGCATTATGAAGGTAATAACTTAGACTAGTGTCATATGCATAACACTAGTCTAAGTTACTCCCCACTATCTATTTGCCTCTCTCCTCATTAATTACTTGTCAAATCATCATTTTTGCTTATGTGGCATCTATGTTACTACCTATGTTACTCCCACTATGACCGGCCTCATGCGCAGAGAAATTAGGATCGGAGGGAGTACTACTAGTAGTACTACTTTGATGTGTCGCGTCAACTCGCACAAGTATGCAACACTTCCTGGACAAACAAGCATATAAGCTATTATACTTACTTCTTATAAGCAGTTATACTTCTTACCCAAAGGATCTTTATATCCAACAGACACAAAATATCCGTTCGACTATTGGAAATTAACTGCTGATTTGATTTCGAAGTAATTACTACATCGCCAGCAAAGCCCACCGTCTCTTAAACTAAAGTAGACCGAGCTAACCCCTATATTAGCATATTACTAAGATAAATAGAAGGCACTGTGGAACCATTTAGGATGTGAGCTTGTCAATCTGAATGTGGAGGGACACCAGCTTAGCCCTTGATAACCCATAGGTATAGGGGATCTATCATAGTCCTTTCGATAGTAAGAGTGTCAAACCCAACGAGGAGCAGAAGGAACTGATAAGCGGTTTTCAGCAAGGTATTCTCTGCAAGCACTGGAATTATAGGTAATAGATAGTTTTGTGATAAGATAATTTGTAACGAGCAACAAGTAACAAAAGTAAATAAAGTGCAACAAGGTGGCCCAATCCTTTTTGTAGCAAAGGACAAGCCTGGAAAAATTCTTATATAGAGAAAAGCGCTCCTGAGGACAGATGGGAATTATCGCCAAGCTAGGTTTCATCACGGTCATATGATTCGCGTTCGGTACTTTGATAATCTGATATTGTGAGTGGACCAGTGCTTGGTTGTGGTCCTTACTTGGACAAGCATCCCACTTATTATTAACCTCTATTGCAAGCATCTGCAACTACAACAAAAGTATTAAGGTAAACCTAACCATAGCATGAAACATGTGGATCCAAATCAGCCCCTTACGAAGCAACGCATAAACTAGGGTTTAAGCTTCTGTCACTCTAGCAACCCATCATCTACTTATTACTTCCCAATGCCTTCCTCTAGGCCCAAATAATGGTGAAGTGTCATGTAGTCGACGTTCACATAACACCACTAGAAGAGACAACATACATCTCATCAAAATATCGAACGAATACCAAATTCACATGACTACTAATAGCAAGACTTCTCCCATGTCCTCAGGAACAAACGTAACTACTCACAAAGCATATTCATGTTCATAATCAGAGGGGTATTAATATGCATATAGGATCTAAACATATGGTCTTCCACCAAATAAACCAACTAGCATCAACTAGAAGGAGTAATTAACACTACTAGCAACCCACAGGTGCCAATCCCAGACTTAGAGACAAGAATTGGATACAAGAGATGAACTAGGGTTTGAGAGGAGATGGTGCTGGTGAAGATGTTGATGGAGATTGACCCCCTCCTGATGAGAGGATCGTTGGCGATGATGATGGTGATGATTTCCCCCTCCTAGAGGGAAGTTTCCCCGGCAGAACAGCTCCACCAGAGCCCTAGATTGGTTTCGCCAAGGATCCGCCTCGTGGCGGCGGAGTGTCGTCCTGAAAGCTTGCTTATGATTTTTCCTCAACGAAAGACTCCATATAGCAGAATATGGGCATCGGAGGGCCACCAGGGGGCCCATGAGGCAGGGGGCGCGCCCCCCACCCTCGTGGGCAGGGTGTGGCCCCCCTCTGGAACATCACGCGCTCGGTATTTTTTATATATTCTGAAAATGACTTCCATGAAGTTTCAGGACTTTTGGAGCTGTGCAGAATAGGTCTCTAATATTTGCTCCTTTTCCAGCCCAGAATCCCAGCTGCCGGCATTCTCCCTCTTTATGTAAACCTTGTAAAATAAGAGAGAATAGGCATAAGTATTGTAACATAATGTGTAATAACAACCCATAATGCAATAAATATCGATATAAAAGCATGATGCAAAATGGACGTATCAACTTCCCCAAGCTTAGACCTTGTTTGTCCTCAAGCGAAAGCCGAAATCGAAAAATATGTCCACATGTTTAGAGATAGAGGTGTCGATAAAAATAAAATACAGACATGAGGGCATCATCATCATTCTTAGAACAGCAACATATACAATTCTTGTCATATGATCTCTTATGCTAGAGTAACAATTCAATCACAATTTCAAGTATGAATCATAAACTTCATTGAAAACTAACAAACTATAATCTCAATCATTGGAGCAATTGCAATTTATCATAACATAGGAAAGAGTCAATATAAGATTCTTTTCAGCAAGTCCACATACTCAACTATCATATAGTATTTCACAATTGCTAACACTCACGCAATACTTATGGGTACGGAGTTTTAATCGGACACAGAGAAAGATATGGGCTTATAGTTTTGCCTCCCAACGTTTTAACTCAAGGGTAATGTCAACAATAATAGTTCATGAAAACTCACATCCAATTAGCCATATATACGAGGATCTTTCCAACATGTTGTGCTTGCCAAAAGATAAAATTTAGAAAGGAAGGGTGAAGATCACCATGACTCTTATGCAGGGTAGGAGATAAAAGTAAAAGATAGGCCCTTCGCAGAGGGAAGCAGAGCCTGTCATGCGCTTTTATGGTTGGATGCACAAAATCTTAATGCGAAAGAATGTCACTTTATATTGCCACTTGTGATATGGAACTTTATTATGCAGTCCGTCGCTTTTATTTCTTCCGTATCACACGATCGTATAAAGCTTATTTTCCCCCACACTAATAAGTCATACATATTTAGAGGGCAATTTTTATTGCTTGCACCGATGACAACTTACTTGAGGGATCTTACTTAATCCATAGGTAGGTATGGTGGACTCTCATGGCAAAACTGGTTTAAGGGTGTTTGGAAGCACAAGTAGTATCTCTACTTGGTGCAAAGAATTTGGCTAGCATGAGGGGGAAAGGCAAGCTCAATCATGTTGGATGATCCATGGCAATATAATTTATCTCATATGTAAGAAAACATAACCCATTACATTGTCTTCCTTGTCCAACATCAACTCTTTAGCATGTCATATTTTAATGAGTGCTCACAATCATAAAGGATGTACAAGATAGTGTATTTATGTGAAGACCTATCTTTCTTTATTACTTCCTATTAATTGCAACGATGACCAAAACTATGTTTGTCAACTCTCAACAACTTGTATTCATCATACTCTTTCTATGTGAGCTCATTACTCTCCATAAGATCCATATGATCTCTTTGTTTATTTTTATTTCTTTCTCTTTTCTTTTATTCACTCAAGATCATGGCAAAATAATCAAGCCCTTGACTCAACACTAATCTTTATTATATATATAGTTCACGGACTCGATTACATAGAAGGATCATAAAGAAAAACTCACAACTAGATCATACTAAAACTTTATGCTACTAGATCAAGATATTACCAAAAGGATCAAACTAAGAAAAACGGTAAAGATAAAAGTGATGGTGATACGATACCGGGGCACTCCCCCAAGCTTGGCAGTTGCCAAGGGGAGTGCCCATACCAGATACTCAATTCTTCTTTGTTGGTGAAGGAGGTGGATTTGGTGACGATGGATAGTCGCACATCGAGCGTAGGAGGTCCTCCAACTTGCGGATCATGCCCTTGAGTGCGATGATATGCTCCTTCAACAAAATATTTTCATGTGTGCGATACTTGTTTTGTATACAGGATAACTCAATCATCTTGAAAGCCTCGATCTCAGTTGGGGTAAGAAGATTGTGATCAAGTTGAAGGATGTCTTCTGCTGCCGGAACTTGGTCCTCCGTGGTCTTCTTGATCCCTTCATCCTTGTTGATCTCCATAGGTTCTTCCCTCTCCAGCTCTATCTTCCTTAGCCAAGCATCATTTTCACCATTGTTGGAGGAGGGAGACGACATAATGCCTGGCCTTGACAACCCTGACAGAAAATAGCTCGAAACAAAGACGAGAGATATTTGCGTGATACGGGAGTCAAAAATCTCTGGGAGATTATATATTGAATATTTACCGACCAAAATACGTAACGTGCAAGAAAACAGAGTCCGGAGAGCACACGAGGTGCCCACGAGGCAGGGGTGCGCCCAGGGGGTAGGGCGCGCCCTCCACCCTCATGGAGCCCTCGTGTCCTTCCCGGACGGCTTCTTATTTTTCTATTTTTCTAAATATTCCAAAACGAGAGAAATTGCCATTAGAACTGTTTTGGAGTCGGTTTACTTACCATACCACGTACCTATTCCTTTTCGGTGTCTGAAACGTTCCGGAAAGTTTCTCTTATGTATTCCTCCGGGGTTACGGTTTCAATAACATTGGTTTCAACATTTATAGGATTACCTGAGATATAATGTTTGATTCTTTGACCGTTCACCACCTTCGGATTTGTGCCTTCCAAGTTTTTGATTTTTATGGCACAGGGACGATAGGCCTCCTCGATAACGTAAGGACCTTCCCATTTAGAGAGAATTTTTCCTGCAAATTTTTTTTAATGAGAGTTGTATACATAGTCACCTACATTAAACTCACGCTTTTGTATCCTTTTGTCATGCCATCTTTTAACTTTTTCTTTTAACAATTTGGCATTTTCATAGGCTTGGGTTCTCCATTCATCGAGTGAGCTAATGTCAAATAACCTTTTCTCACCGGCAAGTTTGAAATCATAATTGACCTCTTTAATAGCCCAATAAGCCTTATGTTCTAGTTCGAGAGGTAAGTGACATGCTTTTCCATAAACCATTTTATGAGGAGACATACCCATAGGATTTTTATATGCAGTTCTGTAGGCCCATAATGCGTCATCAAGTTTCTTGGACCAATTCTTTCTAGATCTATTAACAGTCTTTTGCAAAATTAATTTGAGTTCTCTATTACTCAATTCTACTTAACCACTAGAATGTGGGTGATAAGGAGATGCAATTCTATGATTAACATCGTACTTAGCAAGCATTTTATGGAAAGCACCATGAATAAAATGTGAACCACCACTAGTCATTAGATATCTAGGGACTCCAAACCTCGGAAAAATAACTTCTTTAAGCAGCTTAACAGAGGTGTTATGATCAGCACTACTAGTTGGAATAGCTTCTACCCACTTAGTAACGTAATCAACAGCAACTAAAATATGTGTATATCCATTAGAGGCAGGAAAAGGTCCCATATAATCAAAGCCCCAAACATCAAATGGTTCAATAACAAGTGAATAATTCATAGGCATTTCTTGACGTCTACTAATATTACCAATTCTTTGACATTCATCACAAGACAAGACAAACTTACGGGCATCCTTGAAGAGAGTAGGCCAATAAAAACCGGATTGCAATACCTTATGTGCAGTTCTATCTCCTGCCTAGTGTCCTCCATAAGCTTTGGAGTGACACCTATGTAGGATTTGTTCCTGTTCATGCTCAGGTACACAACGTCTAATAACACCATCTACTCCTTTATAAAGATGTTGGTCATCCCAGAAGTAATGTCTTAAATCATGGAAAAACTTTTTCTTTTGCTGGTATGTGAAACTAGGTGGTATAAATTTAGCAACAATGTAATTAGCATAATCAGCATACCATGGAGCAGTATGAGAAGCATTTATGACATTTAAGTTATTCCAGGAAAGCTATCATCAATAGGTAGTGGGTCATCAAGAACATTTTCTAACCTAGACAATTTGTCTGCAACGGGGTTCTCAGCTCCCTTTCTATCAATAATATGTAGATCAAATTCTTGTAAGGAGGAGACCCATGCATCTAATAAGTCTAGGATTTAGCATCTTTCTTTTCCCATAAGATATTTAATAGCAGCATGATCAGTGTGAATAGTTACTTTAGAATCAACAATATAAGGTCTGAACTTATCACAAGCAAATACAACTGCTAAGAATTCTTTTTCAGTAGTAGCATAATTTCTTCTTGGCATTGTCTAGAGTTTTACTAGCATATTGAATACATTTAATTTCTTATCAACTCTTTGCCCTAGAACAGCACCTACAAGCATAATCACTAGCATCACACATAATTTCAAAAGGTAAATTCCAATCAGGTGGCTGAACAATAGGTGCAGAGATCAATGCTTTCTTAAGTATTTCAAATGCTTCTACACAATCATCATCAAAGAATGGTATATCTTTTTGTAATAAATTAGTCAGAGGCCGAGAAATTTTTGAGAAGTCCTTAATGAACCTCCTATAAAAACCGGCATGACCAAGGAAACTTCTTATACCTTTGATGTCCTTGGGACACGGCATCTTTTCAATAGCATCAACTTTAGCTTTATCAACTTCAATGCCTCTTTCAGAAATTTTGTGCCCCAAGACAATACCTTCATTAACCATAAAGTGGCATTTCTCCCAATTCAAGACAAGGTTAGTTTCTTCACATCTCTGCAAAACTCGATCAAGGTTGCTTAAGCAATCATCAAAAGAGGATCCATAAACGGAGAAATCATCCATGAATACCTCACATATCTTTTCACAAAAATCAGAAAATATAGCCATCATGCATCTTTGAAAGGTAGCAGGTGCATTACATAAACCAAAAGGCATACGTCTATAAGCAAAAGTACCGAAAGGGCAAGTAAAAGTGGTCTTAGATTGATCATCAGCTGACACAGGTATTTGAGAGAAACCAGAATAACCATCTAGAAAGCAAAAATGTGTATGTTTGGATAATCTTTCTAGCATTTGATCAATAAAAGGTAAGGGGTAATGATCTTTTTTAGTAGCCTTATTTAATTTGCGGAAATCAATTACCATCCTATAACCTGTAATAATTCTTGTGGAATCAATTCATCTTTATCATTAGGAACGACAGTAATACCTCCCTTCTTAGGACACAATGGACAGGACTTACCCACTGACTATCAGCAACGGGATAAATTATACCTGCCTCAAGGAGCTTTAGTATTTCTTTTCTTACCACTTCTTTCATCTTAGGATTCAGTCGTTGTTGGTGATCAATAACTGGTTTGGCATCTTTTTCCAAATTTATTTTGTGTTGACATAGAGTGGGACTAATGCCCTTAAGATCATCAAGAGTATATCCAATAGCAGCACGGTGCTTCTTTAGAGTTTTCAATAATTTTTCTTCCTCCTTCTCTGAAAGGTTAGCACTAATAATAACAGGATATATCTTCTTTTCATCAAGATAAGCATATTTAAGAGTATCAGGTAATGGTTTAAGCTCAAACACGGGATCACCCTTGGGTGGAGGAGGATCCCCTAGAGATTTCAACAGGCAAGTTGTGTTTCAGAATAGGTCCCTGTTTAAAGAAACTTCATCTATTTCCCTTCTTTCATTCATAAACATATCATTTTCATGGTCTAGCAAATATTGTTCTAAAGGATCACTAGGAGGTACGGCAATAGAAGCAAGACCAATAATTTCATCTTTACTAGGCAATTCTTCTTCACGGTGTTGTCTACGAAATTTAGAAAAGTTGAACTCATGAGACATATCACCTAAACCAATAGTAATAACATCTTTTGCAGTCTATCCTAGCATTAACAGTGTTTAAGAAGGGTCTACCAAATATAATGGGACAAAAGCTATCTTGTGGGGAACCAAGAACAAGAAAATCAGCAGGATATTTAGTTTTCCCACACAAGACTTCAACATCTCTAACAATTCCCATTGGTGAAATAGTATCTCTATTGGCAAGTTTAATTGTGACATCAATATCTTCTAACTCAGCAGGTGCAATATCATGCATAATTTCTTTGTATAAGTCAATAGGTATTGCACTAGCACTAGCACCCATATCACACAAGCCATGATAACAATGATCTCCTATTTTAACAGAAATAATAGGCATGCCTACCACAGGTCTATGTTTATCTTTATAGCACAAGGTTTAGCAATTCTAGCAGTTTCATCACAGAAATAAATAACATGCCCATCAATATTATCAGCCAAGAGATCCTTAACAATAGCAATATTAGGTTCAACTTTAACTTGCTCAGGAGGTGTATAGGTTCTAATATTGCTTTTACGAACCACAGTTGAAGCTTTAGCATGATCTTTTATCCTAACAGGAAAAGGTGGTTTCTCAACATAAGAAGTAGGAACAATAGGATCATTATAAGTGATAGTCTTTTCTTCAACTTTAATAGGTGCAGCTACTTTTACTTCTATGGGAGGATGATATTTAAACCACTTCTCCTTAGGGAGATCAACATGAGTAGCAAAAGATTCACAGAAAGAAGCTACTATCTCAGAGTCAAGTCCATATTTAGTGCTAAATTTACGGAAAACATCGGTATCCATAAAAGATTTAACACAATCAAACTTATGTGTCATACCTGACTTTTTACCTTCATCGAGATCCCAATCTTCAGAGTTGCGTTTAATTCTTTCCAATAAATCCCATTTTAATTCAATAGCCTTCATCATAAAAGAGCCATCACAAGAAGTATCGAGCATGGTGCGGTTGTTATCAGAAAGGCGAGCATACAATTTTTGAATAATCATTTCTCTTGAGAGCTCATGATTGGGGCATGAATATAACATTGATTTAAGCCTCCCCCAAGCTTGAGCAATGCTTTCTCCTTCACGAGGCCAAAAATTATATATATAATTACGATCACGATGAACAAGATGCATAGGATAAAACTTCTGATGAAATTCCAATTTCAATCGTTTGTAGTTCCATGATCCCATATCATCACATAGCCGATACCATGTCAATGCGTCTCCCTCCAAAGATAAAGGGAAGACCTTCTTCTTGATCACATCATCGTGCATACCTGCAAGCTTAAATAATCCACAAACTTCATCCACATATATTAGGTGCTCATCAGGATGTAATGTTCCATCTCCTGCAAAAGGATTAGCTAGCAGTTTTTCTATCATACCCGAAGGAATTTCAAAGCAGAAATTTTCATTTTCAGTAGGTTCAGTAGGTTGAGGAGCAACTCTATGCTCTATTGGTCGGGGTGAAGATACCCCGAACAAGCCCCTCAAAGGATTACTTTCCATAGTAACAAGTGACAGTAAATTTCAGCACACTATATAAATTTTTCCTCACCAAATTCCACCTACCAATGGCGCTTAACTCCCCGGCAACGGCACCAGAAAAGAGTCTTGATGACCCACAAGTATAGGGGATCTATCGTAGTCCTTTTGATAAGTAAGAGTGTCGAACCCAACGAGGAGCAGAAGGAAATTATAAGCGGTTTTCAGCAAGGTATTCTCTGCAAGCACTGAAATTATAGGTAACAGATAGTTTTTTGATATGATAATTTGTAACGAGCAACAAGTAACAAAAGTAAATAAAGTTCAGCAAGGTGGCCCAATCCTTTTTGTAGCAAAGGTCAGGCCTGGACAAATTCTTATATAGAAAAAAGCGCTCCCGAGGACACATGGGAATTATCATCAAGCTAGGTTTCATCACGGTCATATGATTTGCGTTTGGTACTTTGATACTCTGATATGTGGGTGAACCAGTGCTTGGGTGCTGTCCTTACTTGGACAAGCATCCCACTTATGATTAACCTCTATTGCAAGCATCTGCAACTACAACAAAAGTATTAAGGTAAACCTAACCATAGGATAAAACATATGGATCCAAATCAGCCCCTTACGAAGCAACGCATAAACTAGGGTTTAAGCTTCTGTCACTCTAGCAACCCATCATCTACTTATTACTTCCCAATGCCTTCCTCTAGGCCCAAATAATGGTGAAGTGTCATGTAGTCGACGTTCACATAACACCACTAGAGGAGAGACAACATACATCTCATCAAAATATCGAACGAATACCAAATTCACATGACTACTAATAGCAAGACTTCTCCCATGTCCTCAGGAACAAACGTAACTACTCACAAAGCATATTCATGTTCATAATCATAGGAGTATTAATATGCATATAGGATCTGAACATATGATCTTCCACCAAATAAACCAACTAGCATCAACTACAAGGAGTAATTAACGCTACTAGCAACCCACAGGTGCCAATCCCAGACTTAGAGACAAGAATTGGATACAAAAGATGAACTAGGGTTTCAGAGGAGATGGTGCTGGTGAAGATGTTGATGGAGATTGACCCCCTCCCGATGAGAGGATCGTTGGTGATGACGATGGCGATGATTTCCCCCTCCCGGAGGGCAGTTTTGCTGGCAGAACAGCTCCGCCAGAGCCCTAGATTGGTTCCGCCAAGGTTCCGCCTCGTGGCGGCGGAGTCTCATCCCGAAAGCTTGCTTATGATTTTTTTCCTCAGCGAAAGAATCCATATAGCAGAAGATGGGCATCGGAGGGCCACCAGGGAGCCCACGAGGCAGGGGGCACGCCCCCCACCCTCGTGGGCAGGTTGTAGCCCCCTCTGGAACTTCTTGTGCTCAGTATTTTTTATATATTCTGAAAATGACTTCCGTGAAGTCTCAGGAATTTTGGAGCTGTGCAGAATAGGTCTCTAATATTTGCTCCTTTTCCAGCCCAGAATCCCAGCTGCCGGCATTCTCCCTCTTTATGTAAACCTTGTAAAATAAGAGAGAATAGGCATAAGTATTGTAACATAATGTGTAATAACATCCCATAATGCAATAAATATCGATATAAAAGCATGATGCAAAATGGACGTATCAGCCCCGGCCAGCAGCTTGGGCGGAACTGTGATGAAGAAGGTCAGCTCATGCACGGCGACATTGCTGGGATCCTTGCTGCTTGTCACCTCCATTTCCACCTTGACGGCGTTGGTCCTGCCTTTGGGCTCCCCCAGCGGGCCGTTCGCCCACAGCTTGGCTACGTAGTGCGGAAGTGGGGACGACACCGCTCTGACGCAGATGACCGAGACGGCGATAGGCGCGCTGATGTCGAGCATGCCACCGACCAAGAAAAATGCGCAGCCATCCTTCTTCACGAACAGCAAGAGCCGTGGTTCCGGCACTGGCACTTGCAGCTGGAGCACCTTACCGTACTGGATCCTGTGCACGGGCATGGGATGCATGGTGCTGATGTGCTGGGAGAGCGCTAACGGCGGGCCTTCGTAGCCGCAGACAGGCAGAGGGCATTTGCAGGGCTCGAGCGGACACACGCTCTGGTGATCGGCGAGCTTGCGGTAAGTGACCTAGAGCCCACAACCTTCATGCGGGCACTCCACCCTCACCGAGGAGAGGACGGCATCCACCACCGTGTTCCGCACGTCGAAGCCACCGCCGCGCTTGCACTTCTGGCACTGCCGCTGGTTCCCGAGGCGCTCGACGCGGCAGTCCGCGTAGGCAAGGTGCCCTCCCTTGCACTGCACAAATCAATCGAACAACCATCAATCAAGAAACCTGCACCTTGCTCGATCAGCTGAATGGAGGAGGTGTATTCGAACCTCATACACTGGAGGCTTCAAGGGGTGGATATACAAGGGGCAGTGGAGCAAGGTGAGGTCCATTGAGACCATAGACATCTCCATCGCCGGGTCCTTTTCCGTCTGCATGATCTCACCCTCGTCGGAATTCTGCCCTCCTCGTGCACAACCATCTCTCGCTTTATTAGGGCCGGGGCATTACAAAGCTTTGCCGTCACATATTCATACTACTTCAAGGTGAATTAAATCAACACATGCAAGTATCAAAAGGAGAGTCACGTCATGCATGCATGTGTTGTAATTAATGCATCGGTAAACGCAAATTATTGAAATATATCGAGTGCGGTGCTTTGATGTGTCGCGTCAACTCGTACAAGACCGAGAAGTTTGATTACTACAACGCCCTCTCGCCTTAACCGCACCTGCCTTTGGCTGCATGACAGGTGGGCCACCCTCTTGTTGGGCCCACCTATCATACACGCAAAGGCAGGAGTAGTAAGTCAATGAAGCTGCATCCCTCCCTCGCCCATGAGCGTGGTGGCTGGCAGGAGTAGGGGAATCTTTCATTCGCTACATGCTCTCCCTCGCGCACGCGGTGGACATGCAGCAATTCAATCGGTGTCAGATGGCCAGAAGCATACTGTAGTACTCCTCCACTATAGTAGTACTCCAACATTGTTCGACTTCCCGAGGAGGCGAAGAGCCAAGCGCAGCCCGGACGCTCGTGTGGCAGTTTCATGTGTAGAGTAGTCTAGGATAGTGTGTACCGTGCCAGTAAGCTTTAAAATCGTTGGGGTCGGCTCCATGCTTTTTTTTATTAAAATAATCTTCTGGCCCTACCTGTCATCCTGGTGATTGTAGTTTGCACGCTCATCTGGTCAAGATAGCTAGGGATATATATTTTAATTTGTGGTGGGGTATGTAAGAGGTTGCAGCAAATGGAGTATTGTACACTGCGGGTATGTCAACTCGTACAACAAGGAGAAGCTTAATTTTACTACTTGCCTTCTCCCTGGCCCATGCACGCGATGCCTCTCAGAGGAGGACATGCTTTTTGCTTATAGTAGTACTACAACAAGCTATCCCTCACACTCGCCGTGGACGGACATGCAGCGGTGGATTTGGTACTATAGAAGCAGTAGTAGTAACATCATTGTTCTTATTCTCGAAGAGGCGAAGAGCCAAGCGCAACCCGAACGTGGCAGTTTCGAACCTTGGAGCACGCACATACCCAGGCTCTTGCATGAGACAAAATTGCTATGTGAGCCCACTATTACTTGCTAGTATAGCCCTGTAAACCAGAAAGAAGTATTTGCCTTTCTAGAGATTTCAACAAGTGACTAGACTACACCGAGACGGAGTACATATGGAGCAAAATGAGTGAATCTACACCGTAAATAAATATGTAGTTCTCTCGTTTTCCTCTCCGCCTTGGTTGCGGTGCACAATAGGCACCATAGGCACCTCGTCGTCGATGGGAACGTCTCTTAACATGCAATAGACGCGAGCGGCAGTCGCCTCCATAGGTGCTTGAGGCCCTGTTTGGTTCATAAGTCCTAGGACTTTTTCTAGTCCCAACTAAAAAGTCCATAGTCCCTAGTTTTTTGGCTGGGTTAGAGCAAACTAGCTCAAACTAACCCCTCCTGTTTGGATAATTTGAGGCTATTTCAACCCAAACTAGCTCTAACTTAGGGATCCAAACAAAGAGCAGTAGTATTGTGCATGCTACAGTCTGGACCGTAGCACATTGTTTTTTATGGCCATATAAGCACATTGTTTTCTGCTGCTGATTCACTTGGCTACCGTGGTTCGCACTCCTCTGCCGTGGTTCACACTACTCCTACGTACATTGCTGACATGTGGGAGAGCCAGCATCCGGGTCGACGTGTCATGCACCAGATTAGAGTGCGGAACGAAAGGGGGGTGAGGGAGTCCTGGATTAGGGGGTGTTCGGATAGCCGGACTATACCTTCAGCCAGACTCCTGGACTATGAAGATACAAGATTAAAGACTTCGTCCCGTCTCCGGAAGGGACTTTCCTTGGCGTGGAAGACAAGCTTGGCGATACGGATATGTAGATCTCCTACCATTGTAACCGACTTTGTGTAACCCTAACCCTCTCCGGTGTCTATATAAACCGGAGGGTTTTGGTCCGTAGGACGACATACAGAACAACAATCATACCATAGGCTAGCTTCTAGGGTTTAGCCTCTCTGATCTCGTGGTAGATCTACTCTTGTACTACCCATATCATCAATATTAATCAAGCAGGACGTAGGGTTTTACCTCCATCGAGAGGGCCCGAACCTGGGTAAAACTTCGTGTCCCTTGCCTCCTGTTACCATCCGGTCTAGACGCACAGTTCGGGACCCCCTACCCGAGATCCGCCGGCTTTGACACCGACGTTGGTGCTTTCATTGAGAGTTCCTCTGTGTTGTCGCCGTCAGGCTCGATGGCTCCTACGATCATCAATAGCGATGCAGTCCAGGGTGAGATCTTCCTCCCAGGACAGATCTTCGTCTTCGGCGGCTTCGCACTGCGGGCCAATTCACTTGGCCATCTGGAGCAGATCGAAAGCTACGCCCCTGGCCGTCAGGTCAGATTTGGAAGTTTAAACTACACGGCTGACATCCGGGGGGACTTGATCTTCGACGGATTCAAGCAACTGCCGAGCGCGCCGCACTGTCACGACGAGCATGATCTAGCTCTGCCGCCGAATAGTGCCCTGGAGGCCGCACCTGCATCGGCTTCGACCCTTAATTCGGAGCCAACTGCGTCGATCGAGGATGGGCGGTTGGACGCCGCCTCGGGGGCTGCGATCCCAACGGTGATCGAGCCGAACACCAGCCCCGCACTCTGCGAGACTCGTGACTCCAAGGAGCCGGACTCCTCTCCGGACTCCGAACCCTCCGCGCCCCTGCCGATCGAATCCGATTGGGCGCCGATCATGGAGTTTACTGCCGCGGATATCTTTCAGCACTCGCCTTTCGGCGATATTCTGAAGATGCTAAAGTCTCTTTCTTTATCAGGAGAGCCCTGGCCGGACTATGGTCAGCAAGGTTGGGATACGGACGATGAAGAAATTCAAAGCCCACCCACCACCCACTTTGTAGGCACTGTCGACGATTTAACTGACATGGTCGACTTCGACTCCGAAGACATCGACGGTATGGATGCCGATGAAGGAGACGATGAAGAACCAGCGCTTATTGGGCCCTGGAACGCCACCTCATCATATGATGTATACATGGTGGACGCACCAAAAGATGACGACGAGGAGCGGAAGGACGAACCGAATGCTTGTTCCCTCGAAAAGCAGTCAAAGCGGTGACGTAAGCGCCACCCCAAATCCCGCCTCAACAGAAACAGCGATCACACAGACCCAGCGCTGGAGCAGGGCGAACCGCTACCGGACAATGGCAATCCAGATAGTCAAACCGAACAAACAAATGCTATCAAGGATAATGGTCCGGACGATATAATGGTCCGGACAGGCATCCAGAGCAGCAGAATGCCCATAAAAGGCTTGTTGCCACCGCGAGGAGTCTTAGAAAGCAGAAGCAAAGGCTCAAGGCTGCTCAAGACACACTCCAAATCAGATGGAGTAAAATACTCAACACAGCAGCGAGGTACGGCGACAATCGCCCCTCCAAGAGCTACCCAAAGCGGAAGCTGCTACCTGAATTCGATGAGGAGGCCTCAGACCCCCCACAACCAAATATCAAAGCAGCCACCTCTATCAACACAGAGCGGCATACAACGCCGGTCACAATACAACACGCGACCCATGCGAGGGCTCGCACCCAAAGGATGGCGCAACAAGATCCATCTATGGACCACGCAAGCGCGCCCCAGCATACAATGCAACACAACAAACATCCGAACAACGCGGTACACCCAGCTACAGGGGTGCCGCACACCCCCTATGTTTCACCGATGAGGTGCTGGACCATGAATTTCCAGAGGGATTCAAACCCATAAACATAGAGGCATACGACGGAACAACAGACCCTGGGGTCTGGATTGAGGACTACATCCTTCATATCCATATGGCTCGAGGAGATGATCTCCACGCCATCAAGTACTTACCCCTCAAGCTCAAAGGGCCAGCTCGTCACTGGCTTAAAGGCCTCCCAGAAAGCTCCATTGGAAGTTGGGAAGAGCTCGAAGATGCCTTTCAGGCAAATTTTCAAGCGACTTATGTCCGACCTCCGGATGCGTACGATTTGAGTCCTATAACTCAACAGCCCAGAGAGTCAGCCCGAAAGCTTTGGAACAGGTTTCTTACTAAAAAGAACCAGATTGTCAACTGTCCGGACGCCGAAGCCTTGGCAGCTTTTAAGCATAGCGTCCGTGACGAATGGCTCGCCAGACACCTTGGCCAAAATAAGCCGAGAACGATGGCCGCATTAACAAACCTCATGACCCGCTTTTGCGCGGGTGAGGACAACTGGCTAGCCAGATGCAGCACCAGCGACCCCAGTACATCTGAAGTTAGAGATGGAAACGGGAAATCATGGCGCAACAGCAATGACAAACACCGGAATAAAGAAGACCGCACGAAGGGCACGGCAGTAAACGCCGGATTCAAAAGCTCTCGGCCAGGTCAAAAGCCGCCCTTTAAAGGCACCAGGGGTGAACTATCCAGCCTCAACAAAATTCTGGACCAAGTATGCCAGATCCATAGTACCCCTGGAAAACCTGCTAATCATACCCATAGAGAATGTTGGGTCTTCAAGCAGTCCGGCAAGCTCAACGCCGTACACAAGGGGGAGGATACACCAAGTGAAGACGAGGACGAGCCTCCCAAGCAAGACACGGGGGAACAAAAGAAATTTCCACCAGAAATCAAAACAGTAAATGTGTTACACGTGATCAAGGGAAAAAACAACGCGGCACTCCCAGGAAAATATACCCAAGTGCCTGTAACCTCGAGGTCCCACCACTGGTCGTCTCAACCGATCACTTTCGACCATCGCGATTACTCAGCAAGTATCCGACACGCAGGATGGGCTGCCCTGGTATTAGACCCAGTAATTGGCGGATATCACTTAACACGAGTCTTGATGGACGGCGGCAGCATCCTAAATCTAATATATCAAGATACAATCCGCGGGATGGGGTTAGACCCAACACAATTTCGCCATAGCAATACTACCTTTAAAGGAGTAACGCCAGGCCTAGGGGCTCGTTGTACGGGCTCCCTCCTACTACAAGTTATATTCGGCTCCCCCGATAACTTCCGTCGCGAGCATTTAACCTTCCACATCGCTCCGTTCCAAAGTGGCTATCAAGCACTGCTCGGACGCGAAGCTTTTGCTCGCTTTAATGCAATACCACACTACGCCTCCCTCACACGCAAGATGCCCAGTCCACGTGGCATCATTTCAGTGCACGGAAATATCAAGCGATCTCTGCGCGCCGAAGAGAGTGAGGCTGCCTTGGTAGCCGCACACTAAAGGCGCCCGGACCAGCGAAAGCATCCAATAGGTCGTCAAGACCTCAGACACAACTAATCGAGTCCAGCGCCGCTACTTATACCGAATAAATGGTCACACCCCTATTTGTCAATACAAGGGGCTCAATGCGCGCAGACAAGTGGCAATTTCTTCTCATCTTGAATTATACATGGTTTTGTTTAAAAAACTATCTTTTTGCACGACAACTTTTTCACTTAACTTCCTCTCTTTACCTTAATACTTTTGTTAGGTTTACCTTAATACTTTTGTTGTAGTTGCGGATGCTTTGGATCCACATGTTTCATGCTATGGTTAGGTTTACCTTAATACTTTTGTTGTAGTTGCGATGCTTGCAATAGAGGTTAATCATAAGTGGGATGCTTGTTCAAGTAAGAACAGCACCCAAGCACCGGTCCACCCACATATCAAATTATCAAAGTATCGAACGCGAATCATATGAGCGTGATGAAAACTAGCTTGACGATATTCCCATGTGTCCTCGGGAGCGCTTTTCCTATTATAAGAGTTTGTTCCGGCTTGTCCTTTGCTACAAAAGGATTGGGCCACCTTGCTGCACTTTATTTACTTTTGTTACATGTTGCTCGTTACAATTTATCCTATCACAAAACTATCTGTTACCACTTATTTCAGTACTTGCAGAGAATACCTTGCTGAAAACCGCTTATCATTTCCTTCTGCTCCTCGTTGGGTTCGACACTCTTACTTATCTAAAGGACTACGATAGATCCCCTATACTTGTGGGTCATCAAGACTCTTTTCTGGCGCCGTTGCCGGGGAGTGTAGCGCCTTTGGTAGGTGGAATTTGGTAAGGAAAAAAATTATATAGTGTGCAAAGTAATACTCTGAGGGGCTTGTTCGGGGTATCTTCACCCCGTCCAGTAAAGCAAAGAGTTTCTCCTCAACCTACTGAACCTATTGAAAATGAAATTCCTTATGAGTATCCTTCGGGTATGATAGAAAAACTGCTAGCTGATCCTTTTATAGGAGATGGAACAAAGCATCCTGATGAGCACTTAATATATGTGGATGAAGTTTGTGGATTATTTAAGCTTGCAGGTATACCCGATGATGTTGCTAAGAAGAAGGTCTTCCCTTTTTCTATGAAGGGAGACACATTGGTATGGTATAGGCAATGTGATGATATGAGATCATGGGACTATAAAGATTGAAGTTGGAATTTCATCAAAAGTATTACCCTATGCATCTTGTTCATCGTGATCGCAATTATATATATAATTTCTAGCCTCGCGAAGGAGAAAGCATCGCTCAAGCTTGGGGGAGGCTTAAATCAATGTTATATTCATGCCCCAATCATGAGCTCCTGAGAGAAATAATTATGCAAAGTTTTTATGCTCGGCTTTCTGAAAACAATCGCAACATGCTCGATACTTCTTGTGCTGGCTCTTTTATGATGAAGACTATTGAATTCAGATGTAATTTATTGGATAGAATTAAACACAACTCTGAAGATTGGGATCTCGATGAAGGTAAAAAGTCAGGTATGACACATAAGTTTGATTGTGTTAAATCTTTTATGGATACCGATGTTTTCCGTAAATTAGCACTAAATATGGACTTGACTCTGAGATAGTAGCTACTTTCTGTGAATCTTTTGCTACTTATGTTGATCTCCCTAAGGATAAGTGGTTTAAATATCATCCTCCCATAGAAGTAAAAGTAGCTGCACCTATTAAAGTTGAAGAAAAGACTATCACTTATAATGATCCTATTGTTCCTACTTCTTATATTGAGAAACCACCTTTCCGTGTTAGAATAAAGGATCATGCTAAAGCTTCAACTTTTGTTCGTAAAAGCAATATTAGAACTTATACACCTCCTGAGCAAGTTAAAGTAGAACCTAATAGTGCTATTGTTAAAGATCTCTTGGCTGATAATATTAATGGGCATGTTATTTATTTCTATGATGAAACTGCTAGAATTGCTAAACCTTCTACTAAAGATAAACATAGACCTGTGGTAGGCACGCCCGTTATTTTTGTTAAAATAGGAGATCATTGTTATCATGGCTTGTGTGATATGGGTGCTAGTGCTAGTGCAATACCTATTGAATTGTACAATGAGATTATGCATGATATTGCACCTGCTGAGTTAGAAGATATTGATGTCACAATTAAACTTGCCAATAGAGATACTATTTCACCAATTGGGATTGTTAGAGATGTTGAAGTCTTGTGTGGGAAAACTAAATATCCTGCTGATTTTCTTGTTCTTGGTTCCCCACAAGATAGCTTTTGTCCAATTATATTGGGTAGACCCTTCTTAAAAACTGTTAATGCTAGGATAGACTGCAAAAAGGATGTTATTACTGTTGGTTTGGATGATATGGTTCATGAGTTTAACTTCTCTAAATTTCGTAGACAACACCGTGAAGAATAATTGCCTAGTAAAGATGAGATTATTGGTCTTGCTTCTATTGCCGTACCTCCTAGTGATCCTTTAGAACAATATTTGCTAGACCATGAAAATGATATGTATATGAATGAAAGAAGGGAAATAGATGAAGTATTCTTTAAACAGGAACCTATTCTGAAACACAATTTGCCTGTTGAAATTTTAGGGGATCCTCCTCCACCCAAGGGTGATCTCGTGTTTGAGCTTAAACCTTTTCCTGATAATCTTAAATATGCTTATCTTGATGAAAAGAAGATATATCCTGTTATTATTAGTGCTAACCTTTCAGAAAAGGAGGAAGAAAGATTATTGAAAACTCTAAAGAAGCACTGTGCTGCTATTGGATATACTCTTGATGATCTTAAGGGCATTAGTCCCACTCTATGTCAACACAAAATAAATTTGGAAAAAGATGCCAAACCAGTTATTGATCCTCAACGACGTCTGAATCCTAAAATTAAAGAAGTGGTAAGAAAAGAAATACTAAAGCTTCTGGAGGCAGGTATAATCTATCTCGTTGCTGATAGTGAGTGGGTAAGTCCTGTCCATTGTGTCCCTAAGAAGGGAGGTATTACTGTTGTTCCTAATGATAAAGATGAATTGATTCCACATAGAATTGTTACAGGTTATAGGATGGTAATTGATTTCCGCAAATTAAATAAAACTACTAAGAAAGATCATTACCCCTTACCTTTTATTGATCAAATGCTAGAAAGATTATCCAAACATACACATTTTTGCTTTCTAGATGGTTATTCTGGTTTCTCTCAAATACCTGTGTCAGCTGATGA
The DNA here is from genome assembly GCF_003073215.2 of Triticum urartu. NCBI lineage: Eukaryota > Viridiplantae > Streptophyta > Magnoliopsida > Poales > Poaceae > Triticum > Triticum urartu. The sequence goes on along the minus strand of NC_053028.1, from coordinate 533,598,797 downwards.
TCAATATAAGACCACTTTTACTTGCCCTTTCGGTACTTTTGCTTATAGATGTATGCCTTTTGGTTTATGTAATGCACCTGCTACCTTTCAAAGATGCATGATGGCTATATTTTCTGATTTTTGTGAAAAGATATGTGAGGTATTCATGGATGATTTCTCCGTTTATGGATCCTCTTTTGATGATTGCTTAAGCAACCTTGATCGAGTTTTGCAGAGATGTGAAGAAACTAATCTTGTCTTGAATTGGGAGAAATGCCACTTTATGGTTAATGAAGGTATTGTCTTGGGGCACAAAATTTCTGAAAGAGGCATTGAAGTTGATAAAGCTAAACTTGATGCTATTGAAAAGATGCCATGTCCCAAGGACATCAAAGGTATAAGAAGTTTCCTTGGTCACGCCAGATTTTACAGGAAGTTCATTAAGGACTTCTCAAAAATTTCTCGGCCTCGGACTAATTTATTGCAAAAAGATATACCATTTGTCTTTGATGATGATTGTGTAGAAGCATTTGAAATACTTAAGAAAGCATTAGTCTCTGCACCTATTGTTCAGCCACCTGATTGGAATTTACCCTTTGAAATTATGTGTGATGCTAGTGATTATGCTGTAGGTGCTGTTCTAGGGCAAAGAGTTGATAAGAAATTAAATGGTATTCAATATGCTAGTAAAACTCTAGACAATGCCCAGAGAAATTATGCTACAACTGAAAAAGAATTCTTAGAAGTTGTATTTTCTTGTGATAAGTTCAGACCTTATATTGTTGATTCTAAAGTAACTATTCACACTGATCATGCTGCTATTAAATATCTTATGGAAAAGAAAGATGCTAAATCTAGACTTATTAGATGCATGGGTTCTCCTCCTACAAGAATTTGATCTACATATTATTGATAGAAAGGGAGCTGAGAACCCCGTTGCAGACAAATTGTCTAGGTTAGAAAATGTTCTTGATGACCCACTACCTATTGATGATAGCTTTCCTGATGAATAACTAAATGTCATAAATGCTTCTCATACTGCTCCATGGTATGCTGATTATGCTAATTACATTGTTGCTAAATTTATACCACCTAGTTTCACATACCAGCAAAAGAAAAAGTTTTTCCATGATTTAAGACATTACTTCTGGGATGACCAACATCTTTATAAAGGAGTAGATGGTGTTATTAGACGTTGTGTACCTGAGCATGAACAGGAACAAATCCTACATAGGTGTCACTCCAAAGCTTATGGAGGACACTAGGCAGGAGATAGAACTGCACATAAGGTATTGCAATCCGGTTTTATTGGCCTACTCTCTTCAAGGATGCCCGTAAGTTTGTCTTGTCTTGTGATGAATGTCAAAGAATTGGTAATATTAGTAGACGTCAAGAAATGCCTATGAATTATTCACTTGTTATTGAACCATTTGATGTTTGGGGCTTTGATTATATGGGACCTTTTCCTGCCTCTAATGGATACACACATATTTTAGTTGCTGTTGATTACGTTACTAAGTGGGTAGAAGCTATTCCAACTAGTAGTGCCGATCATAACACTTCTATTAAAATGCTTAAGGAAGTTATTTTTCTGAGGTTTGGAGTCCCTAGATATTTAATGACTGATGGTGGTTCACACTTTATTCATGGTGCCTTCCGTAAAATGCTTGTTAAATATGATGTTAGTCATAGAATTGCATCTCCTTATCACCCATAGTCTAGTGGTCAAGTAGAGTTGAGCAATAGAGAGCTCAAATTAATTTTGCAAAAGACTGTTAATAGGTCTAGAAAGAATTGGTCTAAGAAACTTGATGATGCATTATGGGCTTATAGAACTGCATACAAAAATCCTATGGGCATGTCTCCGTATAAATGGTCTATGGAAAAGCATGTCACTTACCTCTCTAACTAGAACATAAGGCATATTGGGCTATTAAAGAACTCAACTATGATTTTAAACTAGCCGGTGAGAAGAGGTTATTTGATATTAGCTCACTTGATGAACGGAGAACCCAAGCTTATGAAAATGCCAAGTTGTTTAAAGAATAAGTTAAAAGATGGCATGACAAAAGGATACAAAAGCGTGAGTTTAATGTAGGTGATTATGTATTGCTATACAAGTCTCGTTTAAGATTTTTTGCAGGAAAACTTCTCTCTAAATGGGAAGGCCCCTATGTTATCGAAGAGGTCTATCGTTCCGGTGCCATAAAAATCAACAACTTCGAGGGCACAAATCCGAAGGTGGTAAACGGTTAAAGAATTAAACATTATATCTCAGGTAATCCCATAAATGTTGAAACCAATATTATTGAAACCATAACCCCAGAGGAATACATAAGGGACACTTTCCGGAACGTTTCAGACTCCGAAAAGGAATAGGTATGTGGTACGGTAAGTAAACCGACCCCAAAACAATTTTTAAGGCAACATTTCTCCGTTTTGGAATATTTAGAAAAATAGAAAAATAAGTAGGAGTCCGGGAAGGACACGAGGGCCCCACGAGGGTCGTGGGCGCGCCCCCCTACCTCGTGAGCGCCTCGTGTGCCCTCTGGACTCCGTTTTCTTGCACATTACGTATTTTGGTCGGTAAAAATTCATTATATAACCTCCCGAAGGTTTTGACTCCCGTATCACGCAAAAATCTCTTGTTCTTGTTTCGAGCTGTTTTTCTAACAGATCTAGGTTATCATGACGGCCCCAAGTACCTCCAAGGACAAGTTCTTCGAGAAGGTCATCAACCCTTACCTCGCGGAGGTGTTGCGACACCCTCAAACCATTGAGATGCGTGATGGGTTGCTGCACATCCACGATGAAGAGGGACCAAAGGGGACCGGAAGCATGGAGACGAGGCTCGAAGCAGTGGAGCAACAAGTTTTCAAGTGTCAAAGGATGGTGGAGCATGGAATCGACGCTAGCCACATGATGCTCGCGGAGTTCACCAACAACTACAAGCCGGATGCCAAGAATACCGAGGAGGCCATCTTCAAGCTACATGAGAAGATCGAGCACCTCCAAGCCCAAGTCTATGACCTTCAAAACCAAAACTGTGAGTATGAATATAGATTCAAAAGAATGAGTTTGGCTGCAGATTTGAGGATTCCGGAGACTCAATCATCTTTCTATGATGGTGAACCTATGCCTTGGAAGATGGATGACAAGCCCGCATCATCAACAACACCTCCACCGTCTCCTCCAACAAAGAAGAATTGAGTATCTAGGTATGGTCACTCCCCTTGGCAACTGCCAAGCTTGGGGGAGTTGCCCCGGTATCTTATCACAATTACAACTCCTATCTTTACCCTTTTTCTTAGTTCGATCCTATTAGTAGTATCTTGATCTAGTAAAATAAAGTTTATGGCATGATCTAGTTTTGAGTTTTGCTTTATGATCCCTCTATGTAATCGAGTCTGTGAGCTATATATAATAAAGATTAGTGTTGAGTCAAGGGCTTGATTATTTTGCCATGATCTTGGGTGAATAAAAGAAGAGAGAAAAAGAATAAAAAGAAACTGAGAGTTCATATTGATCTTATTGAGAGTAATGACTTCACATAGAAAGAGTACGATGATTAAAAGTTGTTGGGAGTTTGCAGACATAGCTTTGGTCATTGTTGCAATTAATAGGAAGTAATAAGGAAAGAGAGGTTTTCACATATAGATATATTATCATTGATGTCTTTTATGATTGGGAGCACTCATTAAAATATGACATGCTAAAGAGTTGATGTTGGACAAGGAAGACAACTCCCTAAACCAGTTTTTCCATGAGAGTCCACCATATCTACCTATGGATTGAGTAAGATCCTTCAAGTAAGTTGTCATCGGTGCAAAGCAATAAAAATTGCTCTAAATATGTATGATTGATTGGTGTGGGAGAAATAAGCTTTATACGATCTTGTGATGTGGAAGTAATAAAAGCGACGGACTGCATAATAAAGGTTCATATCACAAGTGGCAATATAAAGTGATGTTCTTTCGCATTGAGATTTTATATATCCAACCATAAAAGCGCATGGCAACCTCTGCTTCCCTCTGCGAAGGGCCTATCCTTTATTATTATCTTCTACCTTATGCAAGAGTCATGGTGATCTTCACCTTCCTTTTTCATTTTATCCTTTAGCAAGCTCAGCATGTTGGAAAGAACATGATATATATATATATATATATATATATCTAATTGGATGTAGGGGAGCATGAACCATTATTGTTGACATTACCCTTGAGGTAAAAGGTTGTGGGGGAAAACTATAAGCCCCTATCTTTCTCTGTGTCCGATTAAAACTCTGTAACCACAAGTATCACGTGAGTGTTAGCAATTATGGAGGACTAAATGATAGTTGAGTATGTGGACTTGCTTTTTAGCTCTGACATAGACTCTTTCCGATGTTATGATAAATTGCAATTGCTTCATTGACTGAGATTATAGTTTGTTGGAACCCAATAAGGTTTATGATTTATACTTTTGCATTGTGAATAGATCATCACTTGAACATAAGTAATCATATGACAAAACCTATATATGTTGTTGTTATAAGAATAATCATGATGCCTTCATGTCCGTATTTTATTTTTATCGACGCCTCTACCTCTAAACATGAGGACATATTTATTGTTATCGGCTTTTCGCTTGAGGACAAGCGAGGTCTAAGCTTGGGGGAGTTGATACGTCCATTTTGCATCATGCTTTTATATCGATATTTATCGCATTATGGACTGTTATTTCACTTTATATCACAATACTTATGGCTATTCTCTCTTATTTTAGAAGGTTTACATAAGGAGGGAGAATGCCGACAGCTGGAATTCTGGGCTGGAAAAGGAGCAAATATTAGAGACCTATTCTGCGCAACTCCAAAAGTCCTGAAACTCCACGGAACGTCTTAAAATAAATAAAGAAAAATCCACGCCAAAGATGAAGGCCAGAGGGCCCACGCCCTTCTCACAAGGGTGGGGGCGCCCCCCCTAGGGCGTGCCCCCCTACCTCGTGGGCCCCCTGGTGGCTCTCCGATGCCCATCTTCTCCTATATGAGGTCTTTCGATGAGAAAAAATAAAGAGGAACTTTTCGGGACGAGACTCCGCCGCCACGAGGCGGAACCTTGGCGGATCCAATCTAGAGCTCCGGCAGAGTTGTTCTGCCGGGGATACTTCCCTGTGAGAGGGGGAAATCATCACCATCGTCATCACCAACGCTCCTCTCATCGGGAGAGGGCAATCTCCATCAACATCTTCACCAGCACCATCTCATCTCCAAACCCTAGTTCATCTCTTGTATCCAATTCTTGTCTCAAAGTCCGGGATTGGTGCCAGTAGGTTGCTAGTAGTGTTGATTACTCCTTGTAGTTGATGCTAGTTGGTTTAATTGGTGGAAGATCATATGTTCAGATCCTATATGCATATTATTACCCCTCTGATTATGAACACGAATATGCTTTGTGAGTAATTACGTTCGTTCCTGAGGACAAGGGAGAAGTCTTGCTATGAGTAGTCATGTGAATTTGGTATTTGTTTGATATTTGAGCCTCTAGTGGTGTTATGTGAACGTCGACTACATAACACTTCACCATTATTTGGGCCTAGAGGAAGGCATTGGGAAGTAATAAGTAGATGATGGGTTGCTAGAGTGACAGAAGCTTAAACCCTAGTTTATGCGTTGCTTCGTAAGGGGCTGATTTGGATCCACATGTTCCATGCTATGGTTAGGTTTACCTTAATACTTTTGTTGTAGTTGCGGACGCTTGCAATAGAGGTTAATCATAAGTGGGATGCTTGTTCAAGTAAGAACAGCACCCAAGCACCGGTCCACCCACATATCAAATTATCAAAGTATCGAACGTGAATCATATGAGCGTGATGAAAACTAGCTTGACGATATTCCCATGTGTCCTCGGGAGCGCTTTTCCTATTATAAGAGTTTGTTCTGGCTTGTCCTTTGCTACAAAAGGATTGGGCCACCTTGCTGCACTTTATTTACTTTTGTTACTTGTTGCTCGTTACAATTTATCCTATCACAAAACTATCTGTTACCACTTTTTTCAGTAGTTGCAGAGAATACCTTGCTGAAAACCGCTTATCATTTCCTTCTGCTCCTCGTTGGGTTCGACACTCTTACTTATCGAAAGGACTACGATAGATCCCCTATACTTGTGGGTCATCAGACATGCATTAACATTTTGTTAGCTAAATATTTGGTCAAAATTTGGCACGAACTACAAAGGTGACCTTTAAACCAGGACGGATGTAGTAGTAGTAGTAAGTAGGAGTCGTATAGTTACTCACCTTAAATAGAGAGTTTCGTTTCTTTAATGCCACGTACACAAATTGAAACGCTTGTTGTGGAGAGAAAAAGATAATCACTCCACTATATATGTACGCTGGGGCCTGAGTGCTTGCTTTACTAGGGTTGCTCTCTCATCCTCTCCGGATCTAAACAAGACAGCGGTATCGACATTTTCTCTCTGCTCACCGCTGGTCACTGATCCGTCCGGCTCCCTTCGGCTGGTGTGTGTAGAGGACTAGGTGCATCGTTCACGCGGTCATCGTCGGCAAGGGAGGAAACCCACAGCTGCCGGAGGGGCCCGATCCTCTGCCGGTGCCGTTCTCTCCGACACAACGCCGACTTGGGAGGTCCTCTGACCCTTCTTCCTCCCTGTCGTATTGTGCGCAGATCCTACCTGCCGCTGCCGACATCCCGGCGACCCTCAGGTATAAGTTCTTCGAAAGCGGCCTTGCTCTACTGCCCCATCTCCCCACGTGTCTGCATGTGCATCTTTTTCTACTCCCATCAGCTCTTCCAAAGCCACCTTACATTTTAGTATTATTAGAGGTAAAGCTATTTCATGCATTCGAATCTAGGACTTGGTTCAAACAACGCAGAAAGGGGGGAAAGTTGTAGCATGAATCTAGGACTTGATTCAAAGAGGAAATAATATGGTGAAAGTAGTAGAGACCGGATACCCAACCGGTCTCTTAGTTGAAAAGGAAAATATTGGGAAAACGCAATACAAACTGGATAAGGAGCAAATCTATTATTGGTTGAAAAAAGGATAGAAAGTGGCGGCTGGTGGACAAGTCAACAGAGAATGTCCAGGATTAAATTTGTTTCCATCACATAGTAAAAGGTCTCCAGGATTAGAATTGCTGCCCTCACATAGTAAAAGGTCTCCAGGATTAGATTTGTTGCCCTCACATTGTAAAATGTCTCCAGGATTAGATTTGCTCACCTCACATAGTAAAAGGTCTACAGGATTAGATTTTCTTCCCTCACATAGTAAAAGGTCTCCAGGATTAGATTTGCTGCCCTCACATAGTAAAAGGTCTCCATGATTAGATTTGCTGCCCTCACAGAGCATGAACAAACTCGACATCACCACTTTATGCCTTCTTGTAGGTACATTGTGCTAATGCGTCGCATGCCCTTATACCAACCTTTTGATGTTGTTAATGTAATGTAAAATGAAGCGATCACACTGTTACCTTAGGGACATGTCTAACCAGTGTTATTGTTAATCTAATGCCTCTAGTGATATGATGCAATTAAACTGTATTACAAATGGTACTCCTGCCGTTTTCCCCAGTATGATAAGTAAGTTGCTCCTTTACGCTGCTGAGTGTCCTGGTGTCCCCATGGTCCCATGCCCTTAAACCAACTCTTTAGCTGTTGTTGATTTACTGTATCTAGTAAACAAGCAATGCCACTGAGGGAGTCCTAGATTAGGGGGTCTCCGGACAGCCGGACTATATCGTTTGGCCGGACTGTTGGACTATGAAGATACAAGATTGAAGACTTCGTCCCGTGTCTGGATGGGCCTCTACTTGGCGTGGAAGGCAAGCTAGGCAATATGGATATTTATATTTCCTCCTTTGTAACCGACCTTGTGTAACCCTAGCCCCCTCCGGTGTCTATATAAACCGGAGGGTTTTAGTCCGTAAGACAACGTACAATCATACCATAGGCTAGCTTCTAGGGTTTAGCCTCTCCAATCTCGTGGTAGATCAACTCTTGTAATACCCATATTATCAAGTATAATCAAGCAGGACGTAGGGTTTTACCTCCATCAAGAGGGCCCGAACCTGGGTAAAACATCGTGTCCCTTGCCTCCTGTTACCATCCGCCTTAGATGCACAGTTCGGGACCCCCTACCCGAGATCCACCGGTTTTGACACCGACATTGGTGCTTTCATTGAGAGTTCCTCTGTGTCGTCACCGTTAGGATTGATGGCTCCTTCGATCATTGATAGCGATGCAGTCCAGGGTGAGACTTTCCTCCCCAGATAGATCTTTGTATTCGGCGGCTTTGCACTGCGGGCCAACTCGCTTGGTCATCTGGAGCAGATCGAGAGTTACGCCCCTGGCCATCAGGTCAGGTTTGGAAGCTTAAATTACACGGCCGATATCCGCGGAGACTTGATCTTCGACGGATTCGAGCCCCTGCTTAGTGCGCCACACGGTCACGATGAGCATGATTTAGCTCTGCCATGGGACAGTGTCTAGGAGATCATGCCGGCAACCGCTCTGGTGTGGTGGACCATGATGGCGGTCAAGGAGATTTGGACCGGTGGACATGCCAGTCGCTGAAGCGGCTCCGGTGAAGTGGTGAGTTGGCAGTTGGGGGTTCCAAGGTGCGGAAGGTTGACCCGGCGGGGTGTGAGGTCCACCGCTGCGGCCGAGGACTAGATTCGGCGGCTTGCCGTGGTTGGGGGGGTCGGGGAGGGGAAGGGGAGGGGCTCTGGGGATGAATGTTGGGGGCAAAGAGGGGAAAACAATGGAGTTACCAAAGCAGCCCTTTTCCGTTCATGTGGCAGGGGTAAAACAGGAATACCATAGGGCTAAATTTTCGGGCGCGTGATATTTCGATGTGAGCGGGAAGTTTGAAAGCTTTTGGCGCCTAAAATTATAAGTATTCTGCTCTCGTACGACCGACTATGATATCATGGCCAACAATTTGTTTGTTTTGCACGCAAAAAATGTGCAAGTTTTGAAAATCAATGTCTCCAACTCGAAACTTAGATTGTCCATTCAATTCAAATATGGATCATTGAGCTAGTACAAGCAAATACCATCATACGGTCCAATTCAAATGAAATTCCAAATGTGTTTATCCTAAATATGATGACAAAAGCAAAAATGTGTATGTGTATGAATAAAGTGGATGATTATAAAGTTTGAACATGCCCGTATGTGTATATCTCTAGGTTTGATATATGAATTTGAAATCATGAAATCCCGGCTTAAAAAATGTACCTCCGTTTAAATGAATTACAAAAGCTAATGATGGAGTCGAATTCCAAAATTCCAATCTTAGGTTTGTAATTCTGGTACATCAAGGTATATCACGCATGTTCAAAAGTATCGTTATCTCATAGTACAAACTGTGAAACAAATTGACCAACCATGAGTGCACAATATCTCAATTATGCTAAAGACCCTCAAATATAGACACCTCACTCTTTATCTGAAGTCAACCCCCCCACCACACACACACACACAGAGAAGTCGTTCTCTCCCCCAAACACCAACACACGAGCACATTAACACCCCTCTCTCTTGTAAAGTCCGGACCCCAACATAGATCTCTATCACTTTGTCTCTCGGGCATGCACACATCTCTTCCCTCGCTCTCTAGGTCTCCCGTTATCTCTCTTACCCAAGCACACGCACTATGTAGAGTGTATATTTCCCATACACACAAAACGTCACCCCCAAACGTCTATCTTCCTAGTTATGTGGTTCTCGTGCACTCACCTCACACACCACCCCCACTGCAAACAAGCACACTCTGTCTCCTTGTGCACCACTCTCCTCTTTCTATCTCTCCCACATGCGGACCCGCCCCAGCTCTTTCCCCGTATACATATATGTCGTGACTCTTTGCATAGCTCCCTAATGTATAATCGTTCTCGATTTCGCACATTGTTCTCTACACCATCTATTCTAGATCTCTCATGAAGTCCCTATCACACACACGATGACTTGCTTCCCTTGCGTCTCCGCTCATAGGCCAATTTCGGACAACATCAACATTGTCTCCCTATCTATACGCCACTTATGGACACAAACGACCCCTCTCGCTCCCTCTCTTCCTCTCACTCTCTCTCTCCGTCGCTATCTCTCTCTTTCTCTAGCTCTCACACCCCTCTCCCACACACACACTCGATGTCTCTTCCAAATAGTCTGCTCCCCCCGCCCACACCCGTGATATCTCGCTACTACACATGTCACACCATCCCCCCTTCCCTTATACTAGGTTTACATCATCAGTGGTCTCTCTACTCCACATACACTCTCTGCCTCTCACACACAAACGCGTGCACAAACACACACAGACACGCACAAACACCCATTTACCTGGATCCTCATCTCTCATCATGTCCGCATGTGTATCTCACACACTCACTCTCTAATTATGTATATGTGCCTCCACGTTACACAACACAAATCCCCATGTACATGTCTCTCTCTATCCTCCACACACATAGACACAAAGAATCTATTATCATTGCCTCAGTCTCTAACATATCACACACGCACACACACACACACGCTCTCTCTCTCTCTCTCTCTCTCTCTCGCAAACACGCTCAACAAGGGTTTCCCCGTGAATAATTTACCGTCTATTCATGAACAGTCGTGGCAGTACGGCGAACACGAGACGTGAAAAAGGATAAATCTACACGTGCTTAGACCACCTAGTATGACTACTAGGACTAGAGCAAGCCAAAAAGCGCGCCGCCGTCACCCCCTCCTTGTCGGCGACAGGAAAATCTTCGTTTTACACAGTCGAGAAGTCATTGTGCTAAGGCCCCACATGTCGAGGCGTTGAATAGAATGTAGATGCTAGTTTACGGAAGCAAGTATCAATAATACGTTTGTATCTCCATACTTATATTTCTTCTCTTATAAAAAACCGAGTTGGTGATGATGGTACGTGTGCCATCTTGCAATATAGACCATCCGATCTATATCTGACGGATGGAAATTAAACTAAAAGATACCCGCACCCCTCTCCACATTTGCAGACAAGGCCTTCCCTCGTTCATCCTTATCTCCAACAAACCTCATTGTTGAGCAATTAATAAAGGAAGCCTATGGAACAAACTGGCCTGGTGGCCGCTGCCGGCGTCGTCAATCCCCATGCCTCCGCTCAGTCCGACCACCGACCACCACCACACCCCACTCCTCTTCACCTTATCTCATATTTCTCGAGATATCATTAGTTTTTACACATGGGATTACTCCTGCAAGGGTCAATCACAACAAGTGTTTTATAAAAAATGCATCTTGATGTTCGGTGCAATGCACGGATCTTGCTAGTACTCCTACACAAGACTAGGTTGGTGATGCTGGTGTGTCTGCCATCCGTCGTTTCTGACCATTAGATCTACATCTAACGATTGTGAGGTAAGTTGTTGCCTTTTCTCACCAACATCCCACTTGTCTACCAATTTGCAGAAAAACCCATAATTAGTATCTTAAAACCAACCACATCCCTCCCTGACCTCACCAAAACAGCCCAAGGAATATATTCTAATTGAAACATAATATATCTCTAGTGACATATGTATATCAAAATTAGAGTGTTTTGTACCAAGTTTGTGAATAAGTATTATTCTAATTGTGATTCATTGCAACGGACATGAACATTGCTAGTATTTCCAACCATGCATTTCTTTTCCTAGTATTCCATAGTTTCGAGTTTTCCATCAAGATATTAGTCAGTCATGGTTGATATTTACTTTCAATCATGTACACATATGCACTATGTAACTAGCCTTACTTATTGGCTTCCAAAGCTTAACTTTCACTCCTACTTACAATATGTAGAGTATTTAACAAAAAACTACCACTTTCAACCAGCCCTAGGAGGAATCTATTGTACAAAAAATAGCAAAAACATACCCAAAATTTCTTAATCCACGCCAAAAACTACCTAGTACTCCTACCGATTAGGTTCGTTTTAACCCATTTAGGACAGGGTTGGCCCACATGTCCGTGCTGACGAGGCATCTTTAACCAACACATTTTGTTTGACCGTTGACACGAGGGACCCACATCTGACCTTCTATCCTGTTATTCCCCCTCAAATCATTATTTTTCCTGAACATTACTTCAAACAGTACTGATTTGTGTTCGTCGATGGTGCCGGTGATGAGCGAGTTGGCCGCCGCTTCGCCGGACGGGCCGGACGCCGCGCTGGCCTCCGCACGGGATGGCAGGCTGGCCCGAGCGTGACTCACGAGCGAGCAAGCCGCCGCGCTCGCCTTCGCTCGAGCCAGATGGCTGGCCTTAGCGCGGCGCGCGCGAGCAAGCCGCCGCGCTGCCGTGCCAATCTAGCTAGCAAACCTTGCAGACAAGCAGCTGGACGGAGCTATCTTGGCTAGCTAGCGGCCACGAGCGCCGGACGGAGCTGGCATCCGGGCTGCCGCAACATGGGCTCCGCACCGCTGGCGGTTTTGACCTCGCCTTCTGCCGGCGACAGTAGCTGCGTCCCATGGCCGAGGATGACTAGGTGGACGGGCCGGAGGTAGGAGGTCACTCGAGGATTTTTGTTGGTAAGAGGAGTACAATGGTTGGTAAGGTAGTCTTATCTTAAGTCTGCCACGTATGCAAGTGGTAGTAGTTTCTTGGCATTTTAGTGGTTTCTTGCATTATTAGAGAAAGTAGAATAGAGCTGAGTCAGCGGGCTATAAGAAATAAACTACTACTACATGTTGGCTATAAGATGGGTTGTAGATGACATGGCACTGGCTTATAGCCAGCAGCTGGCTATACTATTAACCATGCTCTTAGGGGTTTCTTGTAAGGAACAATGTACGTACTACTAGTGACAAAAGGCGATTCTAGGTTGCGTTGTACTCCAACGAGTACTAGTAGTGGTCGCGGGAGTGTATACCTCGTTTTGTGGGTTCGATCCCGGCCGAACGCACGGCAGCCTTTAAAAAAAAAATAGTATACTATCTAGATACATCGCAGAAATGGATGTATCTAGAACTAAAATACATCTAGATACATCCATACTTGTGACAAGTAATTCGGACGGAGGGAGTACTACACTTCGCTGCGAGCCAATAATTTACATGGGTAGTTTGAGTTTTGAAGTCAAACAGACGTGCGGCCCCACAATCTGGGTGCACTGGAGTCTGGACAGTCTAGCCACGTGAACGGGTTCTCCTTCCCAGCATCCCGTGGCTCGCGTGCTCGCCCTAGCCGCACCTCGCTTGCAGCTTCCAGCTAGTAGCATATTTAAACTAGCGCCTCCCAATTAAGCCCGAGGAGCCGGAAAAGCCTGTCGGGGCATTGGGAACTGTGCAATATGGCTCTGTACGTAAAGTGCTCTACTACTACTCTGTAGCTTGTGGCATTGCATGCATGGACTTCACTCCATTATCAGCTCTACTATAAAAGAAATTCCTCTTGACGTGTTTTTTTGAAACGGAGGCAAAAGCTTTGCTTCATCTCATTCATAAAGAAGGAACTACTAACAAAGTTCGATGAGATCCATTACACCTCCACAAATGGAAGCGAAAAGCCTAGTCTCGCTGTATCAAATAACTCAAATGTTCTGCCCCCGCAGTAACCGTCGCTGATAAACAGACTGCTAGTGTGCGCGTGAGAGGAGCGGCTGAGTAGGCCAGCTACGTGAGAGGAGCGGCTGAATAGAGCACCGAGAGTACCCACTAGGCCACTACGCAGGTGTACTTCCCCTGCATTGATAGTACAGCGATGGTTCTAGAGAACAGTAGTACCCTCCACTTCCAACTGCAGCTCCTTGGCCCTGAGATTCAAGAGTTCAAAACTGGTGCACTATACAAGACTAGACTAGAAGTACAGTACTCCCTCCTTTCCGGTTTATAGGGCTCATCTCATAATTTTAGTTTTTCCATTTTATAAGGCTCAATTTGGTTGTTTCCCATCACATGTTCAGATTCCAAGGTGCATTAAATCATTGCATGCAAGTATTAAGACAAAATTGACCAATGAATGTAATTTATGCATGCATGCATTCCAATTAATGCATTGGTAAACATACCTTTTTGAGGAAAACAAGAGCATTAATTGGGTGCTTTTTTGAGGAGTAGTTGAGAAAAGTAGTACTAGTACTACTACAGTATGAGTACATACTCCTCCGTCACATAATGTATGACGTTTTTTGACACTAGTTGGCGTGTACAAAAATGGCAAAAACGTACCCAAAATTTCTTAATCCACGCCAAAAACTACTACCTAGTGCCAAAAATTTCTTACTAGTGCTATTATTTACACTATAATGCAATCCCATAACGTTCCATAATGCTAGTACTAGTACTCCATGGTACCAAAAACTACTACCTGGTGCCAAAAATTTCTTACTAGTGCTATTATTTAGAGTAGTAAATAATAGCCTCACCCCTTCGCTGAGGAACGATCTACAGTTGGAAGGGACGAGGCCCTATGGTTACTACGCTCTTATCTCCTCCTCGCCAGTTCCCCTCCCCCCGAAGAGAAGGCAGTTCGTCGCTGCTCCCATGGATTCACCAGGCAGTTCTCCTCCTCGTCGGGGCTGGGAGACCTTGGACGATGATTCTCTGGGAGAAATCGCACGCCGCTCCGACGTCCTCACCGCCGCTAGACTCGGTGCTTCCTGCACCAACTTTTTCAAGATGCTGCTTAAACAGGCTTGGGGAAAGGCCATGCTTGTTGGTCTTCCATGCGTCCTCGAGGAGAAGGTTCTTCTATGGGACAATTCTTCGAACAATCCGCCGCTCCTTGGCCATGGTTGCACGTTGACTCCGCTAGAGTTGACGACGTTGAGAGGTAGTCGGATTTTGTCCGATGAGTAGGTCAGTAATGGAGTTTGATCATGTAGTATTTAGTTATTCCATTTCCATCCCGTAATTTCTCCGCTGCCCATCGTCTTATATATAGGTCTGGGTCGGTGCCAACGAAGATTGGCTTGCATACCTCCGGCCGGATACCACCATGATTTTGCACAACATCCACAGCAGTGCGGCCGTTCCGGTAGACGCCTTCTCCACCATTGGGATCGGCCTTCCGGACTGGTTGGGCAAGAATACGTATGATGATGCCTACATGAGATTGAAGAAGATAGCAATTGCGGACCCGCCGACAAAGCGATGCGGCTATGATGATTACTATCTCATCGCGGTGTTCGACATAAGGATTGCCATCAATGCAGGAGGCAGTTACGGCAGAGGCTGGCGCATGTTGGCGGCGGCAGATTTGTACCCCTACACGTTCGAAGACGCCGTGCGCCATCTAGGCCGCATCTTCGCGGTGACAAGCCAGGGGACTTGTTTCATCTGGTTGAAATCCTACGGTACGGGAGATTACAAACGGAATGCACAAACCATCATTTGCATCCCTAACGGTACTCCATTATTTTGCAGGGACCAGTCATCCCCCGATCAAAATAAGATCGCCGATCCTGGATGTGCATTTGCATCTGCGATTTGGTCTAACTCGGAACCTTGTAGCTAACTTTGGCATATTGGGATCAACTATCTTAGCAGTCATTACCCATGGTACCACTGATGTGCAACATGGTCACATAATCTACCACGATCGGACCGTCACCATCTATCCAGGCCATTTTTTAACCCTCTCGCCTTCTCTTTCATTGTTGTACTAGTAGTATACTTTGTAGTACTAGTAGGAGTACTTTTACCTTGGAGGACGCGTATAGCTAGCTAGGCCCTTGAAGACTTGAACCCACTAGCTACCACCATTTTTGTTTTTCCATGTCTTACTATCTCATCCATGTAGCCAAGAGTGGCTATATATAATAAGCCGGTTATTTTACTTCCTCTATACCGGAGTATTACTATTTGCTGCACAGTATTACTGACCGCCACATTTGAGCACAACATTATTATGCATGGACCTTGACTATGTACGTCACCATGTGTCCAGATCTGGGATGCCGCGTGTACCAGATGAACGGCGCCGAGTTCGACCCCCATGATGCTACGTGTGTGCCGAGGAACACTCTTGGAGAGTACTCGCTTTTCATCGGGGACAGCTACCCCATTGTGAAGCGGATGCCACCTTCCGTGCATGACACGGAAGGCCTGCCCTTCATGAAGCATGGTTGTGTCTTCAGTGCGCACCGCCGGATGAACGACATGCTGGGACACGCTATCCCTGATTTATGCCGCTTCAGCTTGGATGAGTCTCCATCGTGTGGAACCAGACTAGAAAGCTGCGACAATGATTCCCGTTGCCCATCGCTATGGATCTTTCCATCCATGAAGAACACCTGGGACTGTAACCTGGAGGAGGACATGTAGCCCATCTGTAACGTGTAAGTGGAGTACGGTAATTGTGAACGGTAGCACTGTGAATATATGTAGACTAGTCATGCACAAATTTATCACATGAGTTGGAGATGAACTTGTGTGGCATACTTGCATTTGTCCTTTAGAATTTATTACTAGTAAATGTGTTATGTCTACGTGCAACTTGTGTGGTTGTTCCATGGGCTCCAACACGCTCTTTGAGAAAAAAAGGTGGCACAGCTTTGGATATACGTGATGTGGCGGCATCATACAGTAGCATCGTTCGCTATAGTTGTACTAGTACACTCCTACTAGGACGAGAACTCCTATAAAACCTTGCGCTTGGCTCTTTGCCTCTTCGGGAGATTCAACAGTTCGTACTCGTGTGAACCTTGCACTTGGCTCTTTGCCTCTTCGGAAGGTCCAACAATGATGATACTACAGTACAATATGCTTCTGGCAATCTGACACCGATTGAACTGCTGCACGTCCACCGCGAGGGAGAGGGCGAGGGAGAGGGAGAGGGCGCTGTAGTCAAAACCCTCTCCTCGTCCTGCGAACCACCGCGCGCGTGGGCGAGGGAGAGGCGCAGTAAGCAAGCTTCTCCTCATTCGGCGAGTTGACGGGACACATCAAAGCAGTACTAGTACTAGTAGTAGTAGTCCATACTGCGTCCTTTTCGATTAATAGGGCTTAATTTGAAACGAGAAAAATACACTGGCGGTCAACGTATGTAACAGTACGCTCTTTACGGTCACTCTATATAGTTTTGCGGCGATTATGCGATCACTAGCTCATCATAGAGCAGCGTACGTATTGCACCCTACTGACCGGCCACATAGTCGATGTGGCACTTTGTTGACTGGTTAAATTGTCACCTAGTTTCTGGGTCCCACCTGTCAGTTTGCAGAGCAAAGAAATCAGTTAAACAAAACTTTATGCAGGCGCGACACGAGTCCAACCCTTGCGCGCGAACCGCCCTGGCTGTGTATGTGAGTGCATGCACGTGTCCTCCCTCGGTCTTCCAACAAAGAGTGTACTACATGATGTACATCTACACTTCCAATGCATTTAGCCTTTAATCTACTAAATCGATATTGATTGACTAATGCACCAACTTGTGCTGTAGGTATAGGCTACATGTCTATCCTTAATTACAACATGCAACGGCCTTCATTTAATCTTCTTATCTTAATGGTCGCATGCACACATAAGTCTGCTACTTTGGGGCGTTAATTATGCCCTGGTGAATGTGTAAATCTCTAAATGTACAGTCTTTCACGGACGTAGGGAGTAGGTTGAGCACTTGAGCGTGAGCGTGTGTGTTGCCTTGTGTGCTGTGTGCCGCATGGGTGCGTGAGTGTTGCGTGCGTCCATGTGTACCTGTGAGTGTTGCATGTTGCATGCATGCATGCATGCATGGGGCTTACTCCCTCCCATTGACATGTTCATATTTCAAGCTTCCTCTGTTCCCTCCATATGGTGATGCTCCCTCTGTTCCCAAATATAGTACAAAGTTGAGTCATCTATTTTGGAACGGAGGGAGTAGTACGGAGTAAAAGCCTCCCTCTGTTCTCAAATACAGAGTATTTGTCTTTCTACAGATTTCAACAAGTGACTAGGTACAGAGCAAAATGAGTGAAGTGAGCGTAGAGGCATAGGGATACTGTAGAAAGGAAGTCCTCGTGATCCATTTATTCCCCATCTCGGTCAGAGAGAAATATTCAACTAGTATTCGCAGTGAAGTGACAATACACGCTGCAGCAGATGGGACACGTAATTAATAAGCTGAACCAGCGTGTTGGTGTTACTAAATCAGCCTTACCCAGTACTGCCATCATGTTTCCCAGTAGAGCACGCTTCCGCAAATACGCCTACGCACCTGTGTCCTCCATTAACTGACATATGGGCCCTATTGTGGTAGACGCACATGCCATCGGTGTAACTATTTACACTCCGAATGACGGTATATCCTGGTAGTAGTACTAGTAGAATTGAGATTGAATGCACTTTCTTCCCCGTCTTCCACTCTTCTTCCTCCTCTCTTCTTCTTCCTCCTCTCTTCCACATCGTCGGCCGCACACCATTTACCCCCACTCACTGCCCGCCCGCCCACGCCATCTTCCTTGGTAGCTCGCGCGTACCATATCCCCCCGCTCACTGCCCGGCCACACGAGGAGAAGCTTCTTTGCTCGCCCGCCCGAATCCACTTCCCCGCTGGCTCGCAGGCACCGAAAACCCCAATGGCAGAACCGACTAACACGCAGAGCCGCGATTGGAATTCCCTCCCAGATGTTCTCTTGGAGCAGATCTATAGTCGTACGTACCTACTCAGCACCGTCCGTCTGGCCGCATGCTCGGTGTCTTTGTACCGTCTACTCGTCTGCAACCGGCCGGCTCTTTTCAAGACACCACGCTTGTTGATGCCCGATCCTCGCAGGTGGCCCAGACACCGACTTGACGATCCTACGGAGGTTGCCGTGGTGCCCCTCGACATGCTACCACTACCCGTCCACTTGCCCTTCATGCGCGGCCACTACTGGGCAGGCATGAAGGCCAACTGGGTCATCCTCATCCACCAATCTGGTAGTCCATGGCGTCTCATGGATATCTACACCCAGCGAGAGAGCACCCTTCCATCTTTGGATACCGCCTCCATCGAGCCTCGCGGCCTGCCGGACACTCCTGCCTACTACGCACGAGACGCATCAAGCTTTTGGCTCGACCTCTGTTTGTAGAAAGTTGTAATCTGTGAAGTGCCCACACCATCAGAAGACAACATGGATTACAAGCTCATTGCCTTGTTCAACAAGGGATTAGTCTATCTGGAATCCGGTCGCCATACATGGTTATGGCTCATCATCAATCCTATTGAGGAAACATTTCTGTCTAATGCTATAGTGCATGATGGCATCGTTAACGCGGTCGACGCACAGATTGGCTACCTATATTGGTGGAATCTATCGTCGTGTAATTGTTGTATCTCATCTCATCTATACCTTATGAATACGACTGCCTGTTCAATTGTTACAAATTTAGAATGCATAGCATGTCTATAACCACATCATTGCTATATGTTCCTCTCATTTCCTAGATTTTTATGACCACACATGTTATTGTTAGAGTTGATATGAGAATAATTGGCATCTAATGATTGTTAGAATACATATTATGAGCATAACATCATGATTGCTATATGTTACTCTCGTTTACAAGATTTTTATAACAACGCATGTTATTGCTTAGAGTTGATATGAGAACAGTAGTAGTAACTGCTATGGTAGAATATGAGTAGGCGCTGTCATAGCTGTTTTCCTCTCATTGTTACATGATGTTTGAACCATGACATATTGCTAGAATATGAAAGCCATTGGCTTATTTTTTTTAACTTGGGGTATGATTATGACCACGGCATTGCAATTCTCTGTCTATGATATGTGTCACTGTTATAATAATCTTAATTCCACACATACTCTGAACATGATTGTTTATTTTTGTCCTTTTGGTCTCCAATTTGAATTGTTGTAGCAGACACAAATGCGCTGGCCTTCATGATTCCAGGACCTGGAATCATACCAGCCGATGGGTGGTGGTTTATCGCTCGTTCAGCTGACGACGGTCATTTGATGCTCATTCGCACGTACCAAATTGACCAAACCATTACATCAAACCACATGCAGTACAATGTGTGGGGCGTTCGTGACATTGATGGCTATGGCTGCTTCGTGTTCAAGAAAGATCCCAGCTCCGTTGGGCCAGGTGTATTCAACTGGAGGCGGTTTTATAGCCTCGGCAACCACTCCTTATTCCTTGGGCTCAATTATCCGATCATCCAACCAATCATCGATCATATCACCGGCGATGATTACTGTGCTATGCAACTTCCATTCGCGAGGGGGGCTGTGTTTACACATCATACCATGGATTTCATGAATCACCATATCCAGAGATTCATCGACACAACTTGTTGCCAGATAATCTTCAGTGTGTGAAAGGCATCAAGCTTCCATGCGATGGATGGCTTTTGCAAACCCGACATGCGGCGATGTGGTTCATGCCAACAGCAAATATGCACAACTTGATTCGTACTAATATGTAGACTGAGCCATGTATCCTGCTACTGTAGCACGACCCTCTTTTGTTGGATATTATGTACTTTTGTTAGTTTGAAGCACTCCTCTGGTTTGAAGGATAGATACCTTCCTGGGATCAAGTGCATCCTAACTCACCTGCGTAGGATGTACTGATAATGCTGATGGAGATGCTGTGCAGAAGCCATATATATATATATATATAAACACTATTCTGATCACGGGATCAGAATAATATTCTCATCACAACATGAACTTCCCGAGTAACGCGCCTGACCTTCCCCGAGCACTAGGTTGAACTTCAGCTAAAAGGTGTCCAAATGGGGCTTGCGATATACCGTTGGATAGCTATGGACATCAGTATCATGACCCAAGTTAAATTTTTGGCAAAATGTAAGCGGTTTAAGAGCAGTTTTGAAAACCGTTTTTTCTTCATATAAAAAATGTGAATCGTATTTTCGATCGCATTTTCAAACTGTTTATCGGAATGAGGCAAATAATATGGCGTTGGAAAGCTGCTGCAAAACCGCTCCTTCCACATGTTGAAAGTTTTCTCTAATTCCCTACGGTTAAAGAGTAATTCGGAAATCGTAAAATTTCGCAAACCGAACACCCGAGTTCGTATTTTCGATGCCATTTCTAAACAGCTAATCCAATTGAGGAAGATAATATGGCATTGGAAAGCTTATGAAAATGTGCTACTTTTTTATGTTAAAAGTTTTTTCTAATTTTGAATGGTTTAAAAGTAATTTAGAAAACGGTACAAGTTTCACCAAGTTTGTATTTTCAAGCTAATTTTTTAACCGTGCGTCCAAATGCAGCAAATGATATGGCGTTGGAAAGCTTGAAGAAATGCAAAAAAAATTGTAGATATTGTTTCTACTAATTCATTATGGTTTTATGTCAGTTTTGAAAATGGTTAAAAACGTATTTTTACCATAATTTCTACAAACTTTATCGGAATGGGGCAAATAATATACCGCTGAAAAGCTACGGAAAATGCGAAACTTTTTCATGTTGATGGTTTTCTTTGATTCCTGACCGTTTTCAAGTAATTTCGAAAATGACGAGATCATTCGTTCTGTCTTTATGGCGAAACAGAATCTTCGAAAATGCACCGCGTGAAGAACCTGAACTTTTCGGCATGTCTACTTGAACTTCACTCTGTTTTTCGCGTGTTTTTTTTTTTGCTCGTAGCTCTCCATCCACTGCTCGTAGCTCTCCATCCACTCACGGAATTGAGCAAGTGATATACCAGTGGAAAGCTGCTGTAAACACGCAACTTTCCCGCGTTGATCATTTTTTCATACTCGCGACGATTTTAAAAGTTTTTAATCTGATATTCATTCAGTGAACTTCCTGTTGTTTTTACGTTGAACTTCTGTGACATATTTTTCATTTGTAATTTTCTCATCCATTCATCAAGTTTTACACAAATGGTATTTCTTTTGTATAAACCTCTCTCACAATATTTTTTAAAATTTCTCCGACGGAGGACTTGCACTTATATCAACAAATTTTTAGTCTTTGCTTTTTTATTCTTTTTAATACAAAATGTGCACCGTGTAGTACGTGAACTTCTGGCAGTTATCAATCTGATCTTCTCTCGGATACATGAAAATATATGAGTTTTTTATGAATTTTTAATCTGATTTTCTTAATCCTTTTTATGAAATTTTGAAGCACTCTATTATTAAAAGTTGAACTTCTTTGTTATTTAATTTTTGAACTTCTTGTTTCAATTCTTTAATAACGAGGAAAATCTGAGTTTTCTTTAATAACAAGAATTTTTGAACTTCCGAGAGAAGAGCACTTAAACTTTGCCTTTTTATTCTTTTTTTCTCATACGAAATGCACAGCATGCAATACGTGAACATCCGACATTTATCAATTTGGACTTCTCTCTATTTCGGTTTTAAAAAACAAGAAAATTCTTTTAGAACTTTTTTTAGTTTTTCCTTTTTTTAATTTGAACTTCTTCATTTTATTATTTAGTAACGACAAAACATCTAAGTGTTTTTTACCTTTGATTTCTTTTACTTTGAACTTCTTAGAAAAATATGGTTTTACATAAGCAAATAATTTTCTAGGTTTTTAAATTTGAACTTCTAGTTTTTATACCTTCTTGGTTATTTGAAATTGAACTTCTAGGGTTGTCAAATTTGAACTTCTACATTTTTTGACCTTCTCGGTTATTTTAAATATTAATGTGACGTATTTTCGTTTGTAATTTTCTCATCCATTCGTTAGTGTTACACAAATGATATTCCTTTTGTACAAACCTCTCTCACAATTCTTTTTTAATTTTCTACGACCGAGGACTTGAAGTTACACAAATGATATTCCTGCCGTTTTAGAAAATGACGAGATCATGATTTCTGCCTTCATCGCGAATGGAAATGCACTTCGTGAAGTAGTTGAACTTCTGGGGCATGTATGTTTTAACTTCACTCTGTGTTTGACGTGTTGTTTTGTGCATTGCGTGAAGTAGTTGATCTTCTGGGGCATGTCTGTTTGAACTTCACTCTGTTTCACTTTATTGTCTTTTTCTTATAGGAAACACACACCATGCAGTACGTGAACTTCCGGTTGTTATTACTTTGAAATTCTCTCTGGTTTGAGACAATTATTTTAAAACACAAAAAACAACATATTTTTTATGTATTTTGGACATCTAAATACACGGTGAACCTCCCTCAGAACTTTTCCTCGCCGAGCACTTGAACTTCTAATAACCATTTTTTCACTAAAACAAACTCTTTTTAGGTGTACTATTTGTTTTAATTTGAGAACCTTGGGATTTATAAATATCGATCCACTTCATTATTTTAGTTTGAACTTCTAGTTTTTTAAAGCAGGGAAATTTCATTTAAACTTTTTAGGTGCACCATTTATTTTAATTTGAACTTCTTCTTTTTATTCTTTAGTAACGGAAACAATTTTATATCTTTTTTCATTTCATTGGTTGGACGTAAATGATATGGCATTGGAAAGCTTATGAAAAATTTGATACCCTTTTTAATTTCTACCAGAGGGTCTCTAATTTACTTCAAAACGGTAGTATAAATTTTGAACTGCTTTATATTTTTAATTTGGCCTCCTTGGTTTACTCTTTAGTAACGGGGAAAATCCTAATGTAGTAATAAACATCGAACCGCTTCGTTATTTAAATGTGAACTTCTAGTTATTATTTAGAAACGAGGAAAATTTGTTTTCCAAAAAGAAAAAAAACCATGGTATACCTTCAGAAACCTGCTGAAAAGATATACCTTTTTTCTTGTTAATCATTTTTCTCAAATTTGCCATGGTTTAAAAGATTTTTTAATACGTTAAAACTTGATTCCAACGATATACACCATACGTTTGAATCTTTTATCCGAATAGAGCATATGATATACTATTGAAAAGCTTATGAAAGAATAACTTTTTCATGTAGACATTTTGTTAAATTCGTTGTTATTTATAAGAAGTTAAAAAAATGCGACATCTTTTTTGTTTTCTTTTTTGAACACGTAAGTCTTAGGTTTTTACAAATTTTGACCTTCGTACTTATTTTAAATTTGATCTTCTAGGTTTCTTTAGAAATGGAAAAATACGTTTGTATAAACTGTTTGAACTTCCCTTTTTATGTAATATGAGCTTCTTTGTTTTGTAATAAATATTTGAATTTCTCCATTATTTAAATTTGAAACCTCTGTTTTTCTAAAACAAGAAAAATCCATTTTTATAAACTTTGCTTAAACTACAACCTAGTACAAGCCCCATTAGCGCCACATCACACAACTTCTTCTTCTTCAACTGCTGAGTAAATTTCTTAGGTTTTTTATTTGTATATAGTAAATTGTACACATATTACTGAACGGACAAAATTACTATAATTAAACCGCCTCACAAATGAAACTTAAGTCGGATGCTCAAACATACAGAAACAATCAAAAAATTTAGACAGTGACGTAAACCTTTAAACAGATCAAAAATTTAATTGGTGGACTTGGACAAAGCGATGCTCTTTTTACCCCCGCTGGGTGTTCTCTATATAAAACCAACAGGGATCTTATCATTTTGAGCAGTGAACTTGCGATCTCCAACTCACCATTTTCTTTTCTGTCTTCTTCCTGGTGTGCCCATATCCCAAGATCTACTAGTGCTAGCAAGCCACACGTCAGTAGTTTGGCCTTCAGAGTAGATTTTTGGCTACAGTGCACTGAAAAAGCTCTCCGCATGTACTAAAAAATATCTTTGAACCCTCGTTTCCCCATTATCTCTTAATTGCGTTCCGCCTAAAATATTTCCTCTGATTTCCTGTCCAAAATAGGATGAGCTGGTTCGTCATGGTGGTGCCTGAAACACAAGGCTCGATAGAAGCACCCAAGAAGAATTAGCACTCCACGGCGTCGATTCATTTTGGAGAAGAAAACTCATGTTTTCCCATATTGAAGGACCAGTGAAAATGAACCAATATATCACAACATCAACTTTTTTGCACCTGCAAGTACGTCTAAACTTCAGACAAGAAAATCACTTAGAAAATGGACCTTGGGGGGCGCTGATGTGCTGGGCAGCCACACGCCATAGCTGCCGGGCGGGGGAGTTGGATCTGTATGCCTCATGCAGCCTGTACACGAGAAAATGGTCAAGGGCAGCTTCCTTATCCATTGCTGAACCTGCAAGTTGATGGAGAAGTCCTCCAGGCATCTCATTGATGGATGACCATGAGAGGCGGCTCGAACTTTTTAGTTCATGCATTTGAACGAGCTCGGGCTGCTGAATCGAACTTCCTGTAGCATCACAGAGACGAACAAGGGCTGTGAGACTAGGCACCAGTGGCGCGCCCACATCATGTACTTGCCCGGCTCCGTTGCATCATCGTCGGCGACATCCTCTGTGCTGCTCTCACTCTCACGACAGGACATAGTCTTGTCCCGCTAGCCGGAGGAGCAGGACGACACCGCGGACGGGCCTCACGTGTGATCTGGCAGCCGTTGTTGCAGGGGCCGAGCAAGTCGGGAGGAGGCAGGGTTCAGCGCGAGTGCGCGCGGCTGCACATGAGAGTAGGCGGGGTGCAGGGTAGGGACCAACCGCGACGCACGGGAGCAAGTGAGGTTCTGGGTGGGTACGCACGGCGGCGCATGGGAGGAGCGGGAGGGGTTGAAGTCCAAACCCACCTCGCCCTGAAGGAAGGGGCCAGACTTGCGCCGGAAGGAGGCGAGGGCGACGGCGTGCTAGGAGGAGGTGGGGGCGGCGGCCTTGCACCCGAAGAAGGCGATGGCGTGCTAGGAGGAGGTGGGGGCGGTGGCCTTGCACCGGAAGAAGGCGGGGCAGTGGCGCGCCCGGAGGAGGCGGGGCCGCGGCGCGTCGGGAGGTGGCGGGGCCGGTGGTGCGCCCGCGCGCCCGAAAGGAGGAGGGCCCGGGGGCGTGTCGGAGTAGGGTGGGCGGCGGCCGGAGGTGGTTGGCGGGTTGGGGGAGGTCGAGGGGGAAGATGGCGACGGGAGGGACGGAGATACGGTTTGGGTGCGCTATTTCTGTTCTCGCCCGATCTCAGGAACATGTCATGGCCCTATATAGGGGGGTTGTGATCCAAATAACTATTCTAATCCTGGGATTAAAATAGTGTTGTCCTATATACACACACACACACACATATATCAGTTAGGCTTCAAGTGCGAACTTGTTAGTTAAACCTATGTATAAATTGTGACACTAAATATGACTAGTAAGTAGTACAGTAGCAGTACTAGTATACGTCGGTCAAATTATTCATCATGTCCACACATTGAATTTACGTGACAACACGCTGCGCGTGAGGTGACACAAGAATCCCGGCGGCGTGTTCGGGTATTCTGGAATTACCGATGCAAGTCGAAGAAGGATTGGCCCAACCTGAGAAATTTGAGGCCAAAGTGAGTGGTGACAGCGCGAGATTTCAGTCTCTCATCGATTTGTTCATACCAAGCATCGCCGGCGAGCACGGCATATGTTACACCCAACCTGAGAAACTTCCAGGTAAGACACCGATCGGCCGTCTACTTGCACAAACATATTCCTTTGCTTATAGCTCTATTTTTCTTTTTACACGCAGACCTGGTGAAGCAATTACAATTTGACAGTTAATAAAAAGTGAAACAAGTGACTGCAACATGCCAAAAATGTTATGAAAATGCCAACTAGGTACACTAAAACCTGTATTCCACAATACTGCAGGTATCACACTAAGTGGCCTAAGGAAGCATTTCTTCCAGCGCAATTCCAGGGCGTTCAAAAGGGGCACGTGGACGCGTCGCAAGATACAGTCGGAGTGCGGCATGCACGCGATGTGGCACAAGACCGGCAATACCTTGCCGGTGATGGTCAACGGCCGGCAGACGGGCAGCAAAAAAGGTTCTGGTGCTGCACACCAACAAGAACTTCGACCAGCAGAGGACCAACTGGGTGATGCACCAGTACCACCTCGGGGACCTGGAGCAAGAGAAGGAGCGGGAGCTGGTCCTCTGCAAGATTTTCTACCATACGAACACTAGGGCCAGGAGTAAAAAGATTATAAGTTAGTTTGGTATTGGTAGTTGTACTACCTTGTCATCCGCAAGTTGGTATTGTTGTTAACGATCTTTTGGTATGAACTTCCATTTGCTTCCAACCATCATGTCGAGGGTTGACGTCGATATAAAGCTGAATCATTTTTTTCGAAACGAATTTTCAGGCACCTGATTTTTATTTGATGGGTAGCATAAGCACCCGTCGTTCGAATTCCCAGTTCTCTAATTTTTTCGAAACAAGTGCATGAACTTATTATCACGATAAAAAAAATATCCGTGCTGCATCCCAGTTATCAGTCTGTACTTGCAGAATTCTCTCGTTTATTGAGCACGTGTATTGTTTTTTCAGGTCGAGCAAGTTTCAACTGGGCTGTAGATTGCCAGGGTTGTTTGGTTTTTAACAGGCCCAGCCGATGACGACAACGGGGCACAAAGATCCAGCAGGTATCTACTGGCCTCTGGCCCGCCAGCGTTAGTTATATTTTGTCTTACAACATCCACAGGTAGTTTTTTTACTAAATCAAACACACAACCCAGTTCTATTTTCCTCTTGAAACACATGTCCTACATCCGTTTTCTAAGCTCTACCTATAGTTTTACTAGTTATGATACACGTATCATTATATTGAAAACACATAAAATTCCCTTTTCATATTTACATCCTTATTTTTGTTGTTTTTTCCCACCCAGTGCTGATTTTTTTACCACTTGTTTTCCCTTAAACCAACTAAATTTGTCCCACGTCTTATTTGCTTACAAAAACAAAACGATTTTTTTGGCAAATCAATAAGTTCTTAAAAAAATATTTATCATTTCGGGATTACAACAGTTCGGACTCCACCGAAATATGCAAAATAAGGTTGGACTTTTTGACCGTGGTCCTAGGCAGAAAATGGGCTGTAATAAATTACTTAAGAATTAGCAAATGGGCTGCATATCATAAAAAATAGCAAATGGGCTTTATGTTGTCTGCCACAGATTTGGAGGCTGACTTGTGGGCCTACTAAGTTCATGCGTACACAAGGTTTCTCAAAAAAGAAACTTAGTCAACAATCGACTCTACCAGCGTCGGACCGTTAGATGTCAATCTAACGGCAATCTTGCTTCTTCAGTCTCTGATCCTCCTGCCCCAGCCGCCCAAACCAGCGCCGTCGGAACCGCCTGCTCCCGCTTCCCATGGCTGGCAGTGCTGCTGGGAAGGCCTCACGGCCCCATCATACTCGCATCCCAGACCTGTCTATCCCTCTACTCACCCACACCTCCTGTTATTTTCTGGCGACGGCAACCGAACCAGTCAACCCTTGTACTCTTCACCGCGTGGGCAGCCACTGTCATGTCTTCCCCCGCTCCGTGTCATTCCCTTCATAGGCCTCGCCCTCGTCCACCGCCCTGGTGCTCTCGGTGCGGCGCGGTCAACGATGTCCATCCAACGGCTGTAGTGCTTCTTCAACCTCTGGTCTTCTTGCCCCAGCCGCCCAAAGCAGCGCCGGTCGTGCCGCATGATCCTGCCTCCCGTGGCCGGCTGTGCGGCCGTGGAGGCCTCACCGCCCCTACTATTCCCACCGCTGGCCAAACCCTGCGGCGACGGCAACCTCACACCGCAGCCGAACCAGTGAACCCTAGTACTCCTCTCCGCGTGGGCTTCCACTGCCGCGTCGTCCCCTTCCTAGGCCTCGCCGTCGTCCACCGCCGTGGTGCTCTCCGCGCGGCGTGGTCAACCTGGTCAAGGAACGACTTCCATCGGAAGAGTACTGTACGTGGAGAGGCTGACAGCTGGGTCCATGGCCACACCCCAGTTTTTTTGTGATTTGCCAAGCAAGTCGCTTTGTCGGGCCTGTTGGGCTGCAAATCTTTCAAGACGAGGAGAGCTTTCATTCGGCTTGCCAAGAAAATGGCCCATCGGTAATGAGAAATGGGATGTACATTTTTAAAACACATCAAACCGGCAATTAGTTTCAAATATCTTTTTTTTCATTTCGAGATTTTAAATTACATTAATTTTTATGCATGGAGAATTTGTTGGATTTTATATTGATATACATTTATTTTTAAAATCAGTTTGAATGTGAGTCGAAATTTCGGGATTAAAAATAGTTCAGACCGCACCAAAATATGCAAAATTTCGTATAACTTTTTAACCGTGGCCACAATATGGGCTGTAATGCTAACAAAAAGAATATGAGCTCCAAAAAAACCTTAATAATTAGCAAATGGGCTGTAAATTATTAGAAATAATGGCAGATGGGTTGTATGTTGTTTCCCACAGATTTGAGGCTTTCCTAAAAAAAAGGTTGACGCACAAGCAGTGACTGTTGGATGGCCATCCAACGGCCGTCGTGCTTCTTCAATCTCTGCTCTTCCTGCTCCAGCCGCTCAAACAGGCGCCGGCGGGACTGCCTGCTCCCTCCTCCTCGCAGCCGGCCCTGCTGCCGCGCAGGCCTCACCGACCCACTGTACTCCCATCGCTGGCCTAGCCATCCCTCTACTCACCCACACCTACTGTTATTCTCCGGCGACGGCAGACGAACCAGTAAACCCTCGTACAGTCGTACTACCCTCCGCGTGGGAAACAACTGCCGAGTCTTCCCTGCCTCCGTGTCGTTCCCTTCCTAGGCCTCGCCGTCGTCCACTGCCCTGGTGCTCTCGGCGCGGCCTGGTCAACGTGGTCAACGACCGACATGCATCTGAAGTGCACTTTAGGTGGAGAGGCCGACAGCTGGGTCCACGGCCGCACGCAAGGAAATGCCTCCTTATTACGCGCAAAATAATGATTCCTCCACCTGACATCTGGGACCCACCGAAAGGGCCTCTGTATTTCGCGAAAAAAACGTTACCGCCGCTGACAGCTCAGAGCCACCAGCTATATCTTCACACGCAAGGAAGTGCCTCCTTATTACGCACAGAAAAATGAATACTCCCCCTGTTAGCTGGGACCCAGTATAGTGGCAGACTGACTTGTGGGCCTACTAAGTAGACTGGGACGAAGGGCTTTGTCAACTTAGTCAATATGCACGATTCCAGCTCCAGTGACCGTACGATGTCCATCCAACGGCTGTAGTGCTTCTTCAACCTCTGGTCTTCTTACTCCAGCCGCCCAAACCAGCGCCGGTCGTGCCTCGTGCTCCTGCCTCCCGTGGCCGGCTGCGATGCGACGGAGGCCTCACCGCCCCCTACTACTCCCACCGCTGGCCAGGCCATCCCTCTACTCACCCACACCCCCTATTATTCTGCGGCGACGGCAGCCTCACACCGCAGCCGAACCAGCGAACCCTCGTACTCCTCTCCGCGCGGGCTTCCACTGCTGCGTCTTCCCCGGCTTCGCGTCATCCCCTTCCTAGGCCTCGTCGTCGTCCAGACCACCGCCCTGGTGCTCTCGGCGCGGCGTGGTCAACGTGGTCAACGACCGACTTTCATCGGAAGAGTACTGTATGTGGAGAGGCTGACAGCTGGGTCCAGGCAGCCGCAAGGAAGTGCCTCCTTATTACGCACAAAATAATTATTCCTCCACCTTACAGCAGGGACCCATCGGACAGGCCACCTTATTTCGTGAAAAAAACGTTCCCCCCCTGACTGCTCGGACCCACCGGACGGGCCAGCGTATTTCGTGAAAAAAACGTTCCCCCGCTGTCAGCTTGGACCCACCGGAAGTGCCTCCTTATTACGCACAAAAATATGAATACTTCCCCTGCTAGCCGGGACCCACCATGGTGGGAGGCTGACTTGTGGGCCTACTAAGTTGACTGGGATGGGGGCCTTTGTCAACTTTAGTCAATATGAACGATTCTAGCTCCACTGATCGTACGATGTCCATCCAACGGTCGTAGTGCTTCTTCAACCTCTGATCTTCTTGCTCTAGCCGCCCAAAGCAGTGCCGGTCGTGTCGCATGCTCCTGCCTCCCGTGGCCGGCTGTGCTGCCGCAGAGGCCTCACCGCCCCTACTATTCCCACCGCTGGCCAGGCCCTGCGGCGACGGCAGCCTCACACCGCAGCCGAACCAGTGAACCCTCGTACTCCTCTCCGCGTGCGCGCGGGCTTCCACTGCCGCGTCTTCCCTGGCTCCCCGTCGTCCCCTTCCTAGTCCTCGCCGTCGTCCACTGCCCTGGTGCTCTCGGCGCGGCGTGGTCAACGTAGTCAAGGAACGACTTCCATCGAACGTGGACTGTACGTGGAGAGGTTGACAGCTGGGTCCATGGCGGCAGCAAGGAAGTGCCTCCCTATTATGCGGAAAATAATGATTCCTCCACCTGACAGCATGGAGCCACCGGACGGGCCACCGTATTTCACAAAAAAAACGTTTGCCCCATGACTGCTGGGACCCACCAGCTACACCTTCGCATGCAAGGAAGTGCGTCCGGGCAAAAAAAAAACAACTCGCCCCCCTGACTGCTGGGACCCACCAGCTACATCTTCGCACGCAAGGAAGTGCGTCCGGGAAAAAAAGAAAACCAAAACAATTCGCCCCCCTGACTGCTGGGACCCACCGGCCCCTCGACTGCTGGGACCCACCAGCTACATCTTCGCACGCAAGGAAGTGCGTCCGGGCAAAAAAAAAAATTCGCCCCCTGACTGCTGGGACCCACCAGCTACATCTTCGTAGGCAAGGAAGTGCCTGACAGTCGGGACCCACCTGGTCGAAGTGTACGTAGCGTTGTCATTCTGGTCGCGAACGTGTACGTACATACTGGTTGATGTAGAGGCACGCATGTGTCGTAGTAGAGGCGCGCACGTGTCGTAGTAGAGGCGCACACGTAGCATGTACACGTACGTACAGCGGCCAGGGTGCAAGAAAGAAAATACGGCCACGTATGTGTACATACGGGCGGGGTCTCGAACGCCTACTCGCGCATACGTACGGCGAGGGCTCGTGTACATGGCTAGGTTGGAACGGAGAAACAACATCGTCGTCGTGTTCATGGGTCGGAACGGAATGCGTGGTCGTGTTCATCGGGAGGGCTTGGATGGAAGAGGCGATGGAAACGAGGCCTGGCGTACCGCACAACGGAGGAAACGGACCTCCTACAGTCGAAACGGTGGTCCTGTTGATCGGGAGGGGTGTGGCGTACCGCAAAACGGAGGGAACGGACCTCCTACAATCAAAACGGGGGTCCTGTTGATCGGGAGGGGTGTGGCGTACCGCAGAACGGAGGAAACGGACCTCCTACGGTCGAAACAGGGGTCCTGTTGATCGGGAGGGGTGTGGCGTACCGCAAAACGGAGGAATCAGACTTGTGTTGGAGCGCTACGGTCGAAACGGGGGTCCTGTTCATCGGGAGGGGTGTGGCGTACCGCAAAACGGGACTCCACGGGATACTGTTCATCTCCACCGTCGACCCCTCCAGCCTCCACGAGCTACTGTTCATCCACCGTCGACCTCCTCCAGCCTCCACGGGCTCCTGTTCATCTAGCCTCCACCGCGCGCTACTCCACCGGCTACTGTTCAACCACCACTCCACCGTCTACTGTTCATCCAGCCCTCCACACCACGAGGTCCTATTCAACCACCCCTCCACGGGCACCCCTCCACCTTCTACTGTTCATCCTGCCCTCCACACCACGGGGTCATGTTCATCCACCCCTCCACGGCCACCCCTCCACCGTCCACTGTTCATCCAGCCCTCCACCATAGCACGGGGTCCTGTTCATCCAGAGGCAATGCCACCGCTCACTGTTCATCCAACCCCCCCCCCCCCCCCCCCCCGCGCAATGCGCACTGTTCATCCCATCGATCAGCTTCAGTTAGCAGCAGTAGCCAAGGAATCGCTCGATCGGGTTCAGTTAACAGCCATCGATCGATCGCTCGGGTTCAGTAACGCGTAGCCTGCAGTGCAATCGCTCGGGTTCAGTTAGAGCCCAACGCCTCGCCCGGGTTCAGTTAGAGCCAACGCCTCGCACACACGCACGTACGTGTATGAGAGAAACGTGCATTGCTCGGCCCCGACCTCCCACCGTAACTGGGAACTCCCCAAAATTTTCCTCCCCCTCACTTCTATTCCGTCATGGACGGCCCAAAGAATGTCATGCAGCTGCGTCTCCGGCCCTCCCAGGACAAAAAGCCCATTTTCTGTCACGATTTTTGTTCATAGAAGTAGGAGCCCACCACATCTATGATGATACCGGGTTTTGTCACAATTATCGTCATAGAAGTTTCATATGTATGACAGAAAAAAATTCGTTCGTCCCAAAATGTCACGGATGTGTCTTTTTTTGTAGTGATTCTTCTTATATATATATATATGTTCATTCATGACATTCAGCTACCGTACACTCTGGTACGGCCAATACACCAGGGGCTTAAGCATACCCAATAATACGACGTGAGAAGTCCAAACACTTTAACAGTGCGGCACCCCGAACTTATAGCATTATATGCATCAGCTCCGAATCATGTCTTGGGTCAATAGTTGGGTTTGCCCGGCTCCCATGTTTTGGTACCTTACGTTCCGCTATATCCGCTAAGGTAGCACTGGGAGAACTGCTGCGATTGTGCCCCGGTTCATCTGGGCAAGCACCTCAGTAGAGAAAGCTAAAACTGACTGTCATGATCAGGCGAGAGCTGGTCGGTGTTCGAGAGGTCTCGAGTCCCTAAAGACTTATGCCGCTTAGGGCGAGGAGTCGGCTTTTTCCCTCTTAGGCGTGTATAGCGCCCCGAATTCGGCCTTCCGAATACTAGGGGCTTCGCCAAAATTTAAAATTGTAGCCTTCTATGGCTAAGTGAGAGTGATAAAGCATTATAGTCCGATGGCCTTGTTCGTTGCACTGAGCACCTCCCTCGAAGGACCCAATAATGGGAACAAGAGTGCTCAGATTTATCCCAAACACCCCAGCACTCGTGGCATGGGGGCAGAAGCTCACGACTAGCCATCTCTTAGATTTGGTAAACAACCGAACAGAAGGTAATATTTTAAATTCAAACAAGCGTTGCATAGCGCATATGAACAAGTTTTCGTAATACAGGATCACACGAGCAAGTTCATTCAAATATTACATCTTTCGCACTCTTGTCCGCTACAAGACAGGCACCCTTCAGGACACCCTCATAATACATCTCAGGGTGGTGATGCTCCTTGCCCTGTGGCGGCCCCTCTTTCACCAGCTTCTCGGCGTCCATCTTGGCCCAGTGCACCTTTGCACAGGCAAAAGCCTGGCGTGCACCTTCGATGCAGACGGACCGCTTGATGACTTTCAGCCGTGGGCAGGCATCCACAAGCCACCTCACCAGGCCGAAGTAGCTGTTGGGAAGGGCTTCGCCAGGCCACATCCGGACTATAAAGCCCTTCATGGCCTGTTCGGCCGCCTTGTGCAGCTCGACCAGTTGCTTTAGCTGGTCGCTCACAGGCATCGGGTGTTCGGTCCCAATATACTGAGACCAGAACAACTTCTCCGTTGAGCTTCCCTCCTTGGCCTGGTAATATTCCGCGGCATCCGACACGCTGCGGGGCAAATCTGCGAATGCTCCTGGAGAGCTCCGGACTCGGGTAAGTAACAAGTAATTTACTTGCACATGCTTGCTTTGCATATTGAATGCCTTACCCGCCGCTATCTTCCTCATCGCTTCAATCTCCTGGAGGGCTTTTTGGGCTTCGGCCTTGGCATTCTTTGCGCTCTCAAGGGTCGCAGCAAGCTCAGACTCTCGCGTCTTCAAGTCAATCTCCAAAGCCTCGTGCTTCGTCACGAGAGCCTGGAGCTCTTGCTGCACCTCGCCCACCCGTGCCTCTTGCTTTTCCCGCTCGGTGCGCTCCTTGGCCGCTTTGTCTTCGGCCTCGAACAGCGCTTGCTTTAGGGTCGCCACCTCGGTCGTGGCCCCTGGCACATTCATGATGATCCTGTCATTTCGCAACCACATTTTATTTTATATATAGACAAGGTATTACTTACCTTTGTTCTCCTCGAGCTGCCTCTTGGCAAGGCCGAGCTCTTTCTCGGACCCCTCGAGGTCCTGCTTCAGTACGGCGACCTCCGCAGTCAGTGCGGCAGAGGTCAGCAGCGAAGCCTGCGTACACATACAGACATACTTATATTAGGCTCCTGCATATTTTCTTTGATCCTCTATCCGGTTTCTCTTTGAGAACACCAAACAGAGCATCAGGGGCTACTGTCTATGCGGTAATATTTTCCCTATATTTTTAATACTTACCTCAAAGCCTGTTAGAAGCTGGCATAGGCTTCAGTCAGTCCGCTCTTGGCGGACTGAACCTTCTTGATCACTGCACTCATAATAGTGCGGTGTTCTTCGTCGATGGAAGCGCCTCGAAGCGCTCCCAACAGGTTGTTCGGTGCCTCTGGATGGACAGAGGTCACCGACACGGGTGTCTTGCCCCTTTTGGAAGGGGGCCGCCTGCCCGAGTCAGGAACCACTGGAGGTTCCGGCGCGGTGTTCGGCTGAGAGCCGAACTTGGAGCCCCCGGGAGTCTTGCTCCCTTTGCTCCTGGAGTCCGGAAGGTCGCCTTGAGGCGCCTCCAGAACTGACTCCCCCTGGCTCGGTGCCCCTTGAGACAATACCTCGACATTGTCCGTAGGGCAAGGGGAGGAGGCGGTTGGAAGTGGATCGCTATCCATATCCGAAGAGTCCAAGGAACTTCCCGATGAGGATACGTTGATACGGGCTTGGGGCGGTCTGCATAATCATATTCGGCGTTAGGAGAAGCAGTGCGACAAAGGTATGCTATGAGTTACTCTGGTATCCGAATACTTACGACTTCACTAGGGGCTTGGCCCTGAGCAGCCACTCGTCTTCGCCTTCGGCGACGATGATGGAGCAGTTCGGAAAAAGAGTCCTTCCCTTCTTGGACCCTTCGGCCTCCCCGGTTGGGGCGGCCTTCCTTTTCTTGTCTCCCCCGGCAGGAGGGGGCATCTTCATCTTCCTCCTCATTTTCATGGGAGGAGTGCGTCGCGGAGTTATCGGACAATGAGTCCGATACTACCTGGTGCCGGGAACTCTTTCGGGTTCCCTTGGCCTTCTTCTTGGCCTTATCCGGCACCTCATAAGGAGCCAGAGTCAGCATCTCTGTCAGGAGAGCGTCCGTAGTGTCTTCGAGCAGAGGGGCCGGATAGTCAATCTGCTCCGATGCCTCCACCCAGTCCTGTCAAAGGCATGGGAGCTCAGACCCCGCACATGGTTAAGCTATGGGAAATAAATATCCTACCAGATGTACAGAACTTACCGGATTCGGAGGGCGCTTCGCGCTTAGCTCGCGGTCCTCGGTGAGAGAGGGAGGGACCTCGACGCCCCTGAACAGCACCCTCCAGACGTCTTTGTGCGTCGTGTCAAAGAGCTCGCTTAGAGTTTGGTGCCGGGCCAGGTCAAACTCCCATAAGTTGTTGTTGACACGGGAGGATCCGCGGAAGAGCATGACCTGGACTATGTTGACAAGCTTAACTTTCTTGCTTGTCATGTTCCGGATACACTTCTGGAGTCCGTCCAGCTCCACCGATGAACCCCATGACAGGCCTTCACCTTCCAGGAAATGAGCCGCGTGGGGATTCTGGATCGAAACTCGGGGGCCGCCACCCAGTTGGTGCATGGCTCGGTGATGTAGAACCACCCCGATTGCCACCCCTTTACGGTCTCCACGAAGGAGCCCTCGAGCCATGCAACGTTGGGCATTTTGCCCACCATGGCTCCGCTGCATTCCACTTGTTGCCGCCCACCACCTTCGGCTTGATATTGAAGGTCTTCAGCCACAGGCCGAAGTAGGGCCAGATGCGGAGGAAAGCCTCGCACACGACGATGAACGCCGAGATGTTGAGGATGAAATTTGGGGCCAGATCATGAAAGTCCAGCCCGTAGTAGAACATGAGGTCGCAGATGAATGGATGGAGGGGAAACCCCAATCCGCGGATGAAATGGGGGAGGAAAACCACCCTTTCGTGAGGTTCCGGGGTAGGGACGATCTGCCCCACGGCTGGTAGCCGGTGCGCGATGTCTGCGGCTAAGTATCCGGCTCCACGTAACTTTTTCATGTGCCCCTCCGTGATGGAGGAGGCCATCCACTTGCCTCCCGCTCCGGACATGTTTGGAGAGAGTTGAGGAGGAGGATGCGGACTTGGGCGCTGGGGCTCGAGTGCGCGAGAATGGATGAGCAAGGAGGAAGAAGGCGTGGGTAGAAAAAGGTGAGATCTTATCCCTTTATAAGGGCGGACTAAACTATGCGCCCCCCACTAGCCTGGTAAAACTCGCTTATCCCCCAAGAGCCGTAATTGATGGCGCGGTTGGGTTACCCACGCCCGTATTGATGAGAATCCCATAATAAGGGGAACACGATCTCTGCTTTGACAAGATGTGTCAAGAAACCGCCTCGCGTTATGTGCGGGGCTGGTTAAAGAAAAACGGTTCAAATAATTACCGGGTCGTAGCGTGATGTCATGCTACCAAAACGTGTCAGTAGATTAGATTGGTGGTAATATTATTCTCTCTGCGGTGGTATGTGGAACTTACTTTGCAGGGTCGGACACTATCCTTGTATTCAAATTCTTCCGTGGTGTATTCGGAGGAGGAACCCGCCTTGCAATGCCGAAGACAACACTGTCGCCGGACTCATCGTCATTGAAGCCTAGTTCAGGGGCTATTGAGGGAGTCCTAGATTAGGGGGTCTCCGGACAGCCGGACTATATCCTTTGGCCGGACTGTTGGACTATGAAGATACAAGATTGAAGACTTCGTCCCGTGTCCGGATGGGACTCTACTTGGCGTGGAAGGCAAGCTAGGAAATACGGATATGTATATTTCCTCCTTTGTAACCGACCTTGGGTAACCCTAGCCCCCTCCAGTGTCTATATAAAACGGAGGGTTTTAGTCCGTAGGACAACGTACAATCATACCATAGGCTAGCTTCTAGGGTTTAGCCTCTCCGATCTCGTGGTAGATCAACTCTTGTAATACCCATATTATCAAGTATAATCAAGCACGACGTAGGGTTTTACCTCCATCAAGAGGGCTCGAACCTAGGTAAAACATCGTGTCCCCTGCCTCCTGTTACCATCCGCCTTAGACGCATAGTTCGGGACCCCCTACCCGAGATCCGCCGGTTTTACACCAACAACCACTATTAAAGTAATCCCATATTTGACGAATGTCATTGTTGATCGTAATGCTTCTGGTAACATGAAGCATTGCTGATATTTTAAAATTTCAATTGTCCTTGCATGATTGCCATGAACATAATTAAGATGCTTCTTTTCATTTCGTGTATGTTTCATATATTCTTATTGACCAACAAGTGTTTACTTTCTATCATTTTGTGCAGATAGGGATATACATTTTACCTTGTTGCTCTTGTGACCTTTTGGTGAACTATACAAAACACTCTTTTTTTGGAATGAGTGTCTTGTGCAGTTCAACTAAAATGTCAGGTGGGCAACATCTCTCGATTTTGTTGGAACTGCACAAAATGGTGATTGGAGTTTCCAAAATCTCTGTCAAATTCTATTGGTAATCTTGTGCAACATTTTATTAGCCATTGCAAGATGAGCCGTCACTATCACCACAATGGCACTTTATTTTAGTGGAACTGCACAAAAGGATTAGGAAATTATAGTTGCACCTTACATGAGAAGGACAAGCAACCTTAATGTTTCTCAATTTTAGTGCAACTACTAAAGAACCTGCCAGCTCACGGGAGCAAGTACTTCTTGCTAGCTAAATGATTCAATCTTTGCTTCATTTCAGGTGAACTGCAGAAAAAGGCGGATGAATTGAATCATGGAGTCCAGCCAGGCCTAATCTGAGTGGAGCTGCAGGTTGAGTTCAACTAGTGCCACAATTATAGTAATCAGGCTCTTCTTATTTGTGATGTGCAAACAATAATACTCAACTATAGATGTTGTGACGGTCAAGAGCATTCGCCAAGTTCTTCGATTGTATGACACGGCTAGCCAAGATGGATTTAATCCCGATATTCACTTTATCAAAAGGCTCTAATGGGTTGGTTCTGAATCTTGCAAGCTGGGAATCAATGAGATGTGTAGGCATATTTTTTGTACTTATGATTTGAATCTTATTTGTTGGTTATGAATTTTGAAAGCTGGGAATCAATGAGATGTGTAGGCATCTTTGTTGTACTTATTATTTGTATCTTATTTGTTGGTTCCGAATCTTGCAAGCTGGGAAACACGGCATGATGATGCAAAGGACAACAACCATACCAAACAATTCAAACTTGGTAGTATTATTTGTGTGAAAGTGCCAATACAGACCCGCTCGTGAACCGACGTGTGGCTGGAGTAGGTTTCTTAATGGAGGCGTTTGAATGCACCGAGGGTGCATCTTCTGCTGGGCGTGCAGCAGGCGAGGGATGGGTAGTAACTATTGTCGCATGTGCACACTCAGTTTACTGTTGACTCTAGTTCCCCAAGAGATGAAAAATGAACTGCTGCCGCCGCCTACCCACTCATTCACTTGAAGAGACTCCAATGGCGATCCGAGGGGTGAGCCTGCTGGGTATGGACTTCGGCAAGGAGTTCCCCTTTGAGTTCGCCGTTCAGTCCTATGGCTGCACCAAGTTGAATGTGATGTACACCAACGATCTGGACTCGGTGAAGCTCTGCCTCGCCGAATCCAAGCAGTACCTACAAGACGAGAAAGCACATGTGAAAGTGCAACTATCCCTGGTTGGTTTTGGTAATTCCTAACAACATATAGCTCATTGAGCTAATACTATTTCAAGATAAATATTTCAGGAAAGCTCAATGATTGGCATGGCATGGATTAGAAATGTGGACCCCTGAAAATGCTAAGGACAAAAGATTGGCTCAAGTCTCTACATTTACCTTTTAGTAATCCAAGATCACATTGAGTCCATAGGAAAAGCCAATACTATTAAAAGGGGATGAGGTGTTGCTTAATGAGGTACTTGCTCAAAATGCTTAGTGATATGCTCCAAAATCCTCAACCACTTTCTCATAAACACATATGTCCGAAACCAAAAGTCAAACTCGGCCCGACCGAATTTTCCATCCAGCGCCACTGAGTTCGGTTGACATAGCCACTGCCACAAAACCCTAGTCACTTCGGTCCCACCGATAGGGATCTCGGTCTCACTGAGATGGAATTGCAAACTCTGTGTTTCCCTTCGTAACGTTTTGGTCTAACCGAGATGATAAATCGGTCCCACCGAGTTCGCAATGCAAACTCTCTATTTCCCCTT
Source organism: Triticum urartu (assembly GCF_003073215.2). Taxonomy (NCBI): domain Eukaryota; kingdom Viridiplantae; phylum Streptophyta; class Magnoliopsida; order Poales; family Poaceae; genus Triticum; species Triticum urartu. The sequence goes on along the minus strand of NC_053028.1, from coordinate 533,558,780 downwards.
CGTAACGTTTCGGTCCAACCGAGATGAGCGAATCGGTCCCACCGAGTTTGCCTGACCAACTCTCTGTTTGCTTATTACCAAAATCGATGCCACCGAGTTTGTGTAATCGGTCTCACCGAGATTACGTTATGCCCTAACCCTAATGAAATCGGTCCCACCGAGTTGATCATATCGGTCCCACCGAAAATCCTAACATTCACATTTTGAACTAAATCGGTCTGACCGAGTTTTCTGATTCGGTCCCACCGAGTTCGGTAAATTGTGTGTAACGGTTAGATTTTGTGTGGAGGCTATATATAACCCTCCACCCACTCTTCATTCGTAAAGAGAGCCATCAGAACATGCCTACACTTCCACCATACATTTTCTGAGAGAGAACCACCTACACTTGTGTTGAGGTCAAGATATTCCATTCCAACCACATAAATCTTGATCTCTAGCCTTCCCCAAGTTGCTTTCCACTCAAATCATCTTTCCACCAAATCCAATCCTATGAGAGAGAGTTGAGTGTTGGGGAGACTATCATTTGAAGCACAAGAGCAAGTAGTTCATCATCAACACACCATCTATTACCTTTTGGAGAGTGGTGTCTCCTAGATTGGTTAGGTGTCACTTGGGAGCCTCCGTCAAGATTGTGGAGTTGAACCAAGGAGTTTGTACGGGAAAGGAGATCGCCTACTTCATGAAGATCTACCCTAGTGAGGCAAGTCATTCGTGGGTGATGGCCATGGTGGGATAGACAAGGTTGCTTCTTCGTGGACCCTTCGTGGGTGAAGCCCTCCATGGACTGGCGCAACCGTTACCCTTCGTGGGTTGAAGTCTCCAACAACGTGGATGTACGATAGCACCACCTATCGGAACCATGCCAAAAATATCCATGTCTACATTGCATTTGCTCCCTCCAAACTCCTCCCTTTACCTTCATGTGCAATGTTTTACATTCCGCTGCTATACGCTTAGACATGCATGTGTAGGTTGTTTACTTGACTAGTGCTAAGTTGCTAAAATCTGCCAAGTCTTAAAATTGGGAAAGGCTAGATTTTTATTTGGTCAAGTAGTCTAATCACCCCCCCCCTCTAGACATACTCCCGATCCTACAACAAGGTCACAGGACTTAGACCTTGTGCCCATCCATTCTTCTCCTGACAGGGACCAGCGGATCACCGTCGCCCAGGTATGTGTGCGGGACGAGGTTCTCGTCTACCACTGCTGTAGGGCCATAAGAGGTTCTGGAGCATTCGCCCATTTCATCGGCAGCGCCGACTGCACCTTCGTTACGATGGAGAGAAGGAAGAACACGACGATTCGTCCATCTGGTGCAACAAGCTTGTCGACATCCAGAAGCAATACAAGATCATCGGCAATGGGCAGGAGAAGGACTCCGTGGTTGACCTCACCGAGACCATCATCGACCCCTGATATGCCAACATGAAAGAAGACAACGATACCAAGGACCTGAACACGTGGGAGGTACCTCTAAATCTAGCCTACATAACCTACACGGCCAAGGATGCATTGGCATGCTTGCCGTAATGTCTAGATGTTGTACTTTATCTGTTTATAAGCACCATTATCATCTGAGTGTTTCATGCATTAGCCTATGTGTCGTAATTATCTGTTTTGTTCGAAATATTTCTTTTAAGAACGCATTAAACTGTTTGCTTTTTTAGTGGCTATTTGCTTATGTATGTAACTAGTTCACTTGTCCGTTTAAAAAAACTAGTTCACTCAGCTCAGTTATGTTTGTTTTTTCAAGACGACGCACAGCTCAGTTCTATTTTTCTATAAGAATGCAAAACTGAACCTATGTTTTCTATAAGAATGCAAAACTGAACCTATATTTATATCTTATTTTATTACATATATATATAAATATATAATAGAATCAACATAAGGTTCCATTAAACCTGTCATTCGTCCAACCATTTTATAGACCTTCCCACTTCCTTTATTTCTCGTTTTCGTTAATCCTATATCTGAATTTTCTCCCACTTTATTTTTCTATATAAATTGAGTTTTCTCCTAGTACTTTTCCCTAGTACCAACTCAACTGTCCCACGTCTAGCCTAAAAAATAATAATACCCCATGTCCTATGAACTCATCAAATTAAAATGTTATTTTATTTTGTAAGTTGAAAGTTCTTACAAAATAATAATAATAATTGTTTATATATAACTTGGCAAGTTAACTCCTAGTGATTGCATACATAAGCTTACAAAGATTTTACTGGCCAATGCAGTAATAGACGTGTAATCATGTGTTTATGTTTTTATAACATTTCTCCGTCCAGCCCAACATTATATTTTCACCCAGCCCAGCAAGTCCACGGATTTCGAGAAAAATGCAAATGGGCTTTAAATTCTACCATATATATAAACGGGCTGCATAGATGCTACATCATTGTTTCACCCAGCCCACCAACTGGACTAAAAACAAATGGACTGGCTGACATGTGGGCTAGTAGGTCGAAGCCTAACAAGGCGTTGGATTTACATCCAACGGTTGGCATTCTTCTTCAATCTCTCGTTTTTCCCCCGGCGCTGCTGGGACCGCCTGCTCCAGCGTCCGGCGTCCAACAGCGTTGTTTTGCGCGCCTCAGCGAAACGCTACGCCACCGACAGCCAGGCCATCCCTCCACTCCACACCTCATGTTGTTCTCTGCCGAGTGTAGGCCCACCCCACAACCGAACCAGTCAGGTTTCATACTACTTCATTGAGTGTACGACTCCCTACAAAAGAAGAGAAGATTCTCCCAAAATAAGAAGTAGAAGAGAAGAATCACCACCAAGAGAGAGAAGGAGTAGAGATAACCGTTATGAATGAAGAACATCACTGAGAAGCAATGATTCGGAAAGGAAGGACAAATCATCAAGGAGTTACACAAAACAAAGACATGAAGCTCATGTTGGTGAATGAGTATCCGGCTCCGACTCCGACAATCACTCCGAGAGAAGTTATCACTCCGACTCCGAATATACTCAAGATGAAGGTGTTGCCGGTCCATCACTTGTGTCAACCAACTCCTATGACATATTTGAGTCACCAAATGAAGGAATTGGAAGATGCATCATGGCTAAAGGCCCAAAGGTATCACACCCCGAGTATGTTGATTTCAATAGTGATGAAGATGACTTGCTAGGAGATGATGATTTACTTGTTGACAATTCTAGTGATGAAAACTATGATGAACTTGCTAATCAAGATAAAACGAATGACGATGATAAGAAGGAGATTGAGCGTCTAACTAAAGAACTAAACACTCTTAAGTTGGCTCATGAAACTACCTTGGAAAATCATCAAGAGCTTTTAAAGACTCATGAGAAGTTACGCTTCGAAAAGCACAACCTTGAGCAAGAGCATGGGTTCTTTAAAGCAATCAATGATGATCTTATCAAGAAAATTTCTTCTTACATTGCCAAGCATTTACGCTTGTCTACTTACATGCCACAAGTTAAATCTAACAACAAGAGTAAGAAAGATTCTTCTTCTAGTAGTAACAATAATCATGCTAAACCCAATGCTGTTGCTTCTAGTAGTTCTCTTGATTCCACTAATGATTCTCTTAGCCAAGTTACACTTGAGCAAGAAAATAGATTATTGAAGGGAATTATAGAGAAAGGAGTTTATAAGAGCCTTGCGGGAAGTAAGCAATTTGAGGAAATTGTACGCAAGCAAGGAAGACACCGGAAGAATCAAGGTGTTGGTTTTGAACGAAAGTTCAATGCCAATGGAGTTGAGTGGGAAGAAGATCAATACCCCAAGACAAAATTTGTTTCTCAACAAGAGAAGTATGATCCTACTTCTTTCCAAGGAACACAAGCTCAAGATGATCTTCCACCACAAGACCACAAGCAAAAAGACAAGGGCAAGCTTCAAGGGGAGATTGATGCATTTGAGGAAGCTCCCAAAGCCTTGGTCAAGTGGGTTCCCAAGACTACATCAAGTTCTACTTCATCAAGTACGACTAAACTTCAAGGATTCCCATCAAGATGGTGTGGATCCCGAACAAAAAGAACTAGAGAGTTCTTGAGGGTGACTCTGCCAACGTACTTCACTCATATCGCGAGGACAAGTGCAAACAACTTCCACATCTTGCACTAGTTCAAGGAGTCACAAACCCTCTTTTGGTAAGACAAGGGACAAGGTAACCTAATGCTTTCATGGACATCATCCTATGTGAACATCACTCTATGTCTATGGATATCCTTGTTTGTTCCTTGTGGGACTAACCCATGTAGGTATTGAAAGTGCAACTCACTCTAATGGATTTCTCCAAATGATCTACATCAACATTGAGCATCTACATCTACAACACTACATGAAGTCATCATCGACAAAACCCAAGGTTAGTTCATCCCTCTTAGGGGGATATCACATCTAGGGGGAGATTTACTCTAATCAATTGAGCTAAAGCAACTTTAATGGTGTGAACACAACAATGCTTTATGTAAAAGTGGCAACCCCACTTGTGCTTAAACGATGAGTATGACCTACGATCAAATGTTCTCATTTGACTCCTCAGTCAATATACTCATATATAGATGACCTAGTCATCGCAAATTGGTTGATAGATGCTAGAGTGATTGTGCATGCTTTGTCACATATTTCATTTGCCATCTTATTGTGTGAGCATGTTGGTTGCATATTTTACTCATTCGAGGACATCCATTTTTTGCTTTAATTGTTTAGCTTTTTTATCTTTTGCCAAATGGATGGACAAGAATGCCTAAGAACCTCTTCTAGCTATCTATGCTTTTCTCGTCTCAAACTCTATTCATGCTACATCACAAAGTTTGATCAAGTCAGATTCGAACCACTCTGTGTGAGGAGCACTCGGAGTCCCTGATTCATCATAGACTTAAACTTCCAAAACCTCTTTGTGCATTTTGGTATGACCGAGTCATCCACTTTGGTCACACCGAGTTCACTAAGTTGATCTAGGTTTTCAATCTCAGTGCAACCGATTTGAACTTTTCGGTCACACCGAGTTGCAGTAACCGCTCGCGATTCTGCATCTCGGTGCCACCGAGTTGTTCCACTCGGTCACACCGACAGGGTCGGGATATATATACTCACATGTTGAATTTTGGAAATTTCTCCAAAACTCTTCACCCCGCGCGTGTCCTGCTCTGCCTCCTCGGTCTCCGGATTGTCTCCTCGCCACCAGGGACCTCCCACCACTGGTTTCCATTACCGTCAACGGAAATCTGCCCCACCATTGTCGCCGTAGCGAACTCCTGTCGAACTAGGGTATGGGTTCGAACTTTTGTGCTATTATTTTACCTCTGATTCATAGCACATTGTTTTGCCATGATCCTTACCACGTATGCAAACACTCTATCCACTGAAAACATCGTTTAGGTTAAATTCGATTTGAAAATTTAGGGTTAGGTCTCCGCCGAACTCATCTCGGACCGACCGAGTTGTAGAAATCGGCCTCATTGATTTGGCTTAGGCCATAGCACATGCATTTTCGTTCTGACCAAAAATTGCAAATCGGTGTGACCGAGTTCGATTCTTTGTGAAACCCTAGCAGTCTTGGTGCCACCGAACTGTGACTCGGTTTGACCAAGTTCACTAGTTTAGGTTCCAAAAGCTGCTTCGGTATCACCGAGTTTACAAATCGGTAGCTCCGAAATTCTTTCTGTGGAGAACTAAAACTAAGTTTTTAAGTCATCTATTTTGCAAAATCTCTGCACTTTGTGATGCTCATCCACTCTACCTCATCTACATCTATTCACAGGGTCTGCTGTCTGTAAGTTTGCAAAGATGTCTGATCAGAGTGACAGTCAGAACAGGTCTGAGGAACATGTGCAACTGAGTGAGGGTTCAAATCCCTCAAGTACTCCTGATGATGGCAGCAAGAGCACTCCAAGTAACTTGCCAAAGGCAGCCACCGGATCTAGGAAGAAGAGAACCTCAGATTCAGAGGATGAGGACTATGTGGCTACTGAGGATGAAGTAAGCTCCAAGAAGAAGGTGCTGAAAAAGGAGTATGGCACAACTGCTACAGTTAAGCCAGGGATGAAAAAGAAGGCTCCAGCAAGCAGCATTCCTATGTCTAAGGCTAGAGCCTCCACTCAAGAGACAGTGGAGTTCACTCTTGAATTCAAAGAAGGTGGAGAAGGCAAGAAGAGGAAGGAGAGGGTCAAGAAGCCCACTGCCAGAGTTCTAGGGAGATCATCCATGTTCAAGGATCCCGCAGAGGAAGCGGAAGAGGATGCTCCAGCACCCAAAGCTCTGAAGCTTATGGGAGATGCTATAAAGTAAGGGGCTGCAACATCAAAGCCCAAAGCTGCTCCAAAAGCTCAAGCTTAGAAGCCTCCTAAGCCCAAGAGGAACACCAGAAGTATTCCTGCTGAAGAGAAGAATAAGGCCCCAGTGCCTGAAGCTGAAGAAGAGGATGATGAATCCCATGTGTTGAGAAAGTTGAAACCCAAGATCCCAGACCACAATGATACTCATCCAGTGGCTGAAGACATGCACATCAGAAAAGATGCTGGACTGAGATTGTGGAGACAGTCTAATCCCTATGCTCTGACGAGAAGGACTGCAGTTAACTACAGGTTCCACACAAAAGAACAGCAAGACTTGTATGAAACTATTTTGCTTGATAAGAAGCCCACTGTGTGTGACATGAGATGGGTTGATTGGGAATTCATCAAGGAGAATGAAGATCACTTCCCAGGAGTTTATGACAGCTTCAAAGCATGTGGAGTAGATGAGTTTGTTGGACAGAAGCTCACAAAATGGAATGATGAGCTGATCATGCAGTTTTACTCCACTTCTCACTTTTACCCAGATGGGAAGATCATGTGGATGTCAGAAGGTACTAGGTACCAGTCCACTGTTGAAGAATGGGTCAAGATGATAAATGCCCCAGAGGAACATGAGGATGACTTGGATGTGTATGCCAAGAAGAAGAAAGACCACAATCTATGGCAAACATGTACAAGGAGATCCCAGATAAAGCTTTGGAGACTCACAAGCTTGGATCAGTACATTACTTGCTGTCTGGTCTGCCTACCATCAACTGGATCCTTAGGAACACATTGCTACCCAAGTCAGGAGATCACAAGATGATCAGAGGGCATTCTATCAACCAACTATATCTTTTTGATGTCCCTCAGAAGTTCAAGGTCATGAGTTTGATTGTAGAGACAATCAAGAGGACTGCCGCTGACCAGAAGAGAAGTTGTGGGTATGCTCCACACATTCAGGAGCTCATCAACTCCAAGATGGGCACAGGAACATATCTATTGGATAAGGAGCATCTACCCTTATATCCTGATTTTGAAGACAACATTATAGTGATGAATGTGGAGGAACCATCATCAGCTCAAGCACAGGAGAAGAGAGCGAAAGCAAAGGCTGAGAAAGCTGCCAAGATGCCAAGTGTTGAAGAGGCATCTCAAGTTTTCCTGAAGAGCAAGGAAGATCAACTTGCATATCTGATCCAGTCTACACTGAGGATTGAGAAGGGCTTGGCCACCCTGACTCAAAACCAGGAGAGCTTGGAGAGGATCGTAGAAACCAAATTTTATGATCTTGATCTGAAGGTAACTAAGATTCAAAGAGCAATTGAGCAGGTCGAGGAGGAAGCAGAAGAGAAGAGAGGGAAGGCAACTACTGATGCAATTCAGCGAGTGCCTAGAGGACAGAGGTCTGCTGCAGTGCATGTACCTGATAGAAGAGCAACAACATCAGCACCAGCAGCCATAGCCTCAGTACCACCTCCATCAGCCACTCCACTAGCTCCAACTACATCAACGGATGCCTTCGTCCTTGGACTTCTCTCTACACCACCTCCCGAAGACCAAGCCTGAGAGACGCATAGCACTATGCATATTTGAACTTTTTGGTAACTTGTTGCCAATGGGGAGAAATATGTATAGATCATAGGCTTCGAGAGAGTGTTTTGCTTCTTTGCTTTTTGGTTGAACTTTTTGTTGTATGCCTGTGTGAGATACTTTATGTCCTTGTGTGAGATACTTGTGTGATCATGTGATTGATCATATGCTACTTTAATGCTTGCTTGGATGATTTATCCTCTATTTTCTTATATGATCATTCACTTTGCTTGGTGATGAGTGCATGCTTTTAAGTTATATAATTTTGAGCGCTCCACCAAGATGTATGTGACATGGAAGATTGACCCATGATCCTAATCAATTGTGCATTTGCATTCAACAGCAAATTTTAAATAATGCACAAATTTAGGGGGAGCTCTTACTTATCACATACTTCTCAAAGCGATGATGTATTTCAATCTTATTATCATTTGTCGAAGCTTTGATCTATATGTTGTCATCAAATACCAAAACGGGGGAGATTGAAAGTGCAACTATCCCTGGGTGGTTTTGGTAATTCCTAACAACATATAGCTCATTGAGCTAATACTATTTCAAGATAAATATTTCAGGAAAGCTCAATGATTGGCATGGCATGGATTAGAAATGTGGACCCCTCAAAATGCTAAGGACAAAATATTGGCTCAAGCTCTAAAGCTCAAGACTCTACATTTTACCTTTTAGTGATCCAAGATCACATTGTGTTCATAGGAAAAGCCAATACTATTAAAAGGGGATGAGGTGTTACTTAATGAGGTACTTGCTCAAAATGCTTAGTGATATGCTCCAAAATCCTCAACCACTTTCTCATATCCACATATGTCCCAAACCAAAAGTCAAACTCAGCCCCACCGAAACTTTCCATCCGGCGCCACCGAGTTCGGTTGACATAGCCACTGCCACAAAACCCTAGTCACTTCGGTCCCACCGATAGGGATCTCGACCTCACTGAGGTGGGATTGCAAACTCTCCGTTTCCCTTCATAACATTTCGCTCTAACCGAGATGAGCGATCGGTCCCACCGAGTTCGCAATGCAAACTCTCTGTTTCCCCTTCGTAACGTTTTGGTCCAACCGAGATGTGCGAATCGGTCCCACCGAGTTCGGCAGACCAACTCTCTGTTTGCTTATTACCAAAATCGGTCCCACCGAGTTTGTGTAATCGGTCTTACGGAGATTACGTTATGCCCTAACCCTAATGAAATTGGTCCCACCAAGTTGATCATATCGGTCCCACCAAAAATACTAAAGTTCACATTTTGAACTAAATCGGTCTGACCGAGTTTTTTAATTCGGTACCACCAAGTTTGGTAAATTGTGTGTAACGGTTAGATTTTGTGTGGAGGCTATATATACCCCTCCACCCACTATTCATTCATGCAGAGAGCCATCAGAACATGCCTACACTTCCATCATACATTTTCTGAGAGAGAACCACCTACACTTGTGTTGAGGTCAAGATATTCCGTTCCAACCACATAAATCTTGATCTCTAGCCTTCCCCATGTTGCTTTCCACTCAAACCATCTTTCCACCAAATCCAATCCTATGAGAGAGAGTTGAGTGTTGGGGAGACTATTATTTGAAGCACAAGAGCAAGGAGTTCATCATCAACACACCATCAATTACCTTTTGGAGAGTGGTGTCTCCTAGATTGGTTAGGTGTCACTTGGGAGCCTCCGTCAAGATTGTGGAGTTGAACCAAGGAGTTTGTACGAGCAAGGATGTCGCCTACTTCATGAAGATCTACCCTAGTGAGGCAAGTCCTTCGTGGGCGATGGCCATGGTTGGATAGACAAGGTTGCTTCTTTGTGGACCCTTCGTGGGTGGAGCCCTCCGTGGACTCGCGCAACCATTGCCCTTCGTGGGTTGAAGTCTCCATCAATGTGGATGTACGATAGCACCACCTATCGGAACCACGCCAAAAATCTCCGTTTCTACATTGCGTTTGCTCCCTCCAAACTCCTTCCTTTACCTTCATGTGCAATGTTTTACATTCCGCTGCTATACTCTTAGACTTGCATGTGTAGGTTGTTTACTTGACTAGTGCTAAGTTGCTAAAATCTGCCAAGACTTAAAATTGGGAAAAAGGCTAGATTTTTTTGGGTCAAGTAGTCTAATCACCCCCCTCTAGACATACTTTCGATCCTACAACAAGGTCGCAGGACTTAGACCTTGTGCCCATCCATTCGTCTCCTAACAGGGACTAGCGGATCGCCGTCGCCCAGGTATGTGTGCGGGACGAGGTTCTCGTCTACCACTGCTGTAGGGCCATCAAAGGTTCTGGAGCATTCGCCCGTTTCACCGGCAGCACCGACTGCACCTTCGCTATGGTGGAGAGAAGGAAGAACGCAACAATTTGTCCATCTGGTGCAACAAGCTTGTCAACATCCAGAAGTAATACAAGATCATCGGCAACGGGCAGGAGAAGGACTATATGGTTGACCTCACCGAGACCATCATCAAACCCTGATACGCCCACATGAAAGAAGACAACGATACCAAGGACCTGAACACATGGGAGGTACCTCTGAATCTAACCTACATAACCTACGCGGCCAAGGACGCATACACGTGCTATGACATGTACATGCGGATCTTGGACATGAGGGTGTGTTTGCTTCCCGTAACCGACGAGTACACAGATAGCCGCAGCGTCATGATCAAGCGTGCCAGGAAGGTCAAGATGTTTTACTTTATCTGTTTATAAGCACCTTTATCATCTGAGTGTTTCATGCATTAGCCTATGTGTCGTAATTATCTATTTTGTCTGGAATATTTCTTTTAAGAACGCATTAACCTATTTGATTTTTTAGTGGCTATTTGCTTATGTATGTAACTAGTTCACTTGTCCATTTAAAAAAACTAGTTCACTCGACTGACGTGCTTTGAATCTCCTTCCTGTCAACATATTCCCCTTCTTAGGTGGACCCAGCAGGTCTCGTACAGAGACATATAGGACCAACCACCTACCCATTTGTAGTTCTTTATTTTGTTCAATCTTTCATCCTCTTCCTATACAGCGCCTGGGCATCCGTCTACTCCCACACATTGTCCGGCGGCGGCAACTCCACCGGCCCACCCTGCACTCGAACAAGTCAACCCTCATACTCCCCTCCGCTTGCGTCTTCCCCCGCTCTGGTTCATTCGGTCCGAGGTCTCGACGTCGTCCTCCGCCTTGGTGCTCTCGCCACGGTGCCGCCGTCTGTCGTTCCCAACATGGTCAGCAAAACAAGAGGAATCGGGAGACAACTGTTTGTCAAGAGGCTGACAGTACCGGGCCCACCAAGTCCATGGCCTAGGTTTTGTTGTTTAACATGGGCAGCCCACGACATGTTTTAACATTTTTTGGATCCAACAGGTATCAAGCGGCCTCTAAGCCTCCCAACCTAGCTTGTCTATAACATCAGCTGCCCAAGTTATGTTTGTTTTTTCAAGACGACACACAGCTCAGTTCTATTTTTCTATAAGAATGCAAAACTGAACCTATGATTTCTATAAGAATACAAAACTGGACCTATATTTATATCTTATTTTATTACATATATATATAATAGAAACAACATAAGGTTCCATTAAACCTATCATTCGTCCAACCATTTTATAGACCTTCCCACTTCCTTTATTTTTCATTTTCATTAATCCTATATCTGAATGTCTCCCACTTTATTTTTCTATGTAAACTAAGTTTTCTCCTAGTACTTTTCCCTAGTACCAACTCAACTGTCCCACGTCTAGCCTAAAAAATAATAATACCCCACGTCCTATTAACTCATCAAATTAAAATGATATTTTATTTCATAAGTTGAAAGTTCTTACAAAATAATAATAATAATAGTTTATATATAAATTGGCAAGTTAACTCCTAGTGATTGCGTACATAAGTTGCAAAGATTTTACTAACCAATGCAGTAATATACGTGCAATCATGTGTTTATGTTTTTATAACATTTCTTCGTCCAGCCCAACATGATATTTTCACCAAGCCCAGCAAGTCCGCGGATTTTGAGAAAAATTCAAATGGGCTTTAAATTCTACCATATATATAAACGGGCTGCATAGATGCTACATCATTGTTTCACCCAGCCCACCAAATGGACTAAAAACAAATGGACTGGCTGACATGTCGGCCAGTAGGTCGAAGCCTAACAAGGCGTTGCATTTACATCCAGCGTCCGGCGTCCAACAGCGTTGTTTTGCGCGCCTAAGTGAAACGCTACCCCGCCGACGGCCAGGCGATCCCTCCACTCCGCACCTCCTGTTATTCTCTGCCGAGTGTAGGCCCACCCCGCACCTGAACCAGTCAAGTTTCCCACTCCTCTCCGTCTGTGACTCCACTGCCGCATCTTCCCCATGTCCGGGACGTTCCAGTCTGGGGCCTCACCGTCGTCCATCGCCTCTCTGTGCTCGGTGCGGCATGGTCAACAAACGAGATTCATCGTAAGAGGACTCTACTTGGAGAGCCTGACGGCTGGGACCCATGAGGTCCATGGTCGCACGCAAGGAAAGTTCCTCCTTATTAAGCTGTTTCCTCCCTTGACAGCTAGGACCCGCTGGCTGTATCTTCGCAAAGAAGGAAGTGCCTCCTTGTTATGCGAAAAAACCATTCCTCCCGATGACAGCTGGGACCCGGCAGGTTTGGTGGCTGACTTGTGGGCCTACTAAGTAGACGTGTACGCAGGGTATTGTCAACTTAATCAACAAATGATTCTCGCAACTGGACCGTTGGATGTTAATCCAACAGCTGTGCTCCTTCTTCAACCTCTGTTCTTGCTCTTGTCTCACGTGGGCGGCAGTGCTCCCGCGCACCCGAACCAGTTAAGTTTCCCACTCCTCTCCATCTGCGACTCCACTGCCGCGTCTTCCCCATCTCCGGATCGTTCCAGTCTGGGGCCTCGCCATCGTCCATCGGCCTTGGTGCGCTCAGCACGGTGTGATCAACGTGGTCTACAATCGAGAGTCATCGGAAGATGACTGTACGTGAGAGGCTCACAGTGGGGACGTACCACGCCCATGGACGCATGCATGCAACTGCATCCTTTTTACCCTGAAAAATAATGTTTTCTCCCCCTGACTGCTGGGACCCACCAGCTACATTTTCGCACGCAAGGAACTGCGTCCATATTACGGGCAAAAAAATGATTCGCCCCCTGACTGCTGGGACCCACCAGCTACATCTTCGCACGCAAGGAAGTGCCTGACAGTCGGGACCCACCTGGTCGAAGCATACGTAATGTTGTCATTCTGGTCACGAACGTGTACGTACATACGTCGGTCTGTCTGCAGGCTGCAGCAATGAACCGTGGCCGTGTAAGGTAGGGCATGTGTCGTAGTAGAGGTGCGCACGTGTCGTAGTAGAGGTGCGCATGTACACGTACGTACAACGCCCATGTTGCAAGAAAGTAAATACGGCCACGTACGTACATACGGGCGGGGTCTCGAACGCTTACTCGCGCACATGTATGGCCAGGGCTCGTGTACATGGTTGCGTCGGAACGGAGAAGCTGCGCCGTCGTCATGTTCATAGGGAGGCAACCGGCTGGGTCGGAACATAATGCATCGTCGTGTTCATCGGGAGCCAACCGGCTTGGACGGAACAGCCGATGGAAACGAGGCCTGGCGTACCACAGAACAAAGAAAATGGCCTTGTGTTTGACCGGCCACGGTGGAAACGGGATCCTGTTCATTGGGAGGGGTCTGGCGTACCGCAAAGCGGAGGAAACAGACCTCCTACGGTGGAAACGGGGTCCTATTAATCGGGAGGGGTGTGGCGTACCGCAAAACGGAGGAAACAGACTTGTGTCGGAGCGCTACGGTCGAAACGGGGGTCCTGTTCATCGGGAGGGGTGTGGCGTACCGCGAAACGGGACTCCACGGGATACTTTTCATCTCCACCATCGACCTCCTCCAGCCTCCACAGGCTACTGTTCATCCACCGTCGACCTCCTCCAGCCTCCACCTGCGACTGTTCATCCACGTGCTCCTGTTCATCCAGCCTCCACCAGCTACTGTTCAACCAGCCCTCTCACGGGGTCCTGTTCAACCACCCCTCCATGGACTACTGTTCAACCAGCCCTCCACCGGCTACTGTTCGACCAGCCGTCCACGGGGTCCTGTTCATCCAGCCCTCCACGGGGTCCTATCCATCCACCGGCTCAATCGATCGGGGTACTGTTCATCCAGCGGCAACGGCCTCTACGACCACGGGTTCCTGTTCATCCAAACCCCACAACAACACTCTCTATTCATCCAGAGGCAGCATCGATTGGCTTCATTTAGCAGCAGTAGCGAACAAATCACTCGGGTTCAGTTAATAGCAAGGGATCGATCGATCGCTCGGGTTCAGTGTAACGCGTAGCCTGCAGTGCAATCACTCGGGTTCAGTTAGAGCCCAACGCCTCGCACCCACGCGCGTACGTGTACGAGAGAAACGCGCATCACTCGGCCCCCTACCACCCACCGTAACCGGGAACTCCCCGATATTTTCCACGCCCTCGGCTTTACCATGTTTGTTCGTCATGGACGGCCCAAAGAATGTTATGCAGCCGCGTCTTCGGCCCACCCAGGATGAAAAGCCCATTTTCTGTCAGGATTTTTTGTAATAGAAGTAGGACCCCACCACATCTATGATGATACCGGGTTTTGTCACAATTATCGTCATAGAAGTGTCATAAGTATGACAGAAAATTTTTCGTTCGGCCCAAAATGTCACGGATGTGTCTTTTTTTGTAGTGTAAGAGACATGATAGATTGCACCACATCTAATAAAGTGTGGTTACAACATTTAGACATATCATTATGCTGGGGTGTTCCACGTGGCGTGAGTTGTGAAACTATTCCACGTTGTTTCAAATGAAGACCAAACTCATAACTCAAATATTCACCTCCATGATCAGATTGTTGAAACTTAATTTTCTTGTTACGATGATTTTCCACTTCACTCTGAAACTCTTTGAACTTTTCAAATGCTTCAAACTTATGTTTCATCAAGTAGATATACCCATATCTACTCAAATCATCTGTGAAGGTCATAAAATAATGATACCCGTCGCGAGCATCAACACTCATCGGACCGCATACATCAGTATGAATTATTTCCAATAAGTCTGTTGCTCGCTCCATTGTTCCGGAGAACGGCGTCTTAGTCATCTTGCCCATGAGGCATGGTTCGCAAGCATCAAGTGATTCATAATCAAGTGATTCCAAAAGCCCATCAGCATGGAGTTTCTTCATGCGCTTTACACCAATATGACCTAAACGGGAGTGCCACAAATAAGTTGCACTATCAATATTAAACTTGTATCTTTTGGCTTCAATACTATGAATATGTGTATCACCACTATCGAGATTTAATAAAAATAGACCACTCATCAAGGGTACATGACCATAAAAGATATTACTCATATAAATAGAACAACCATTATTCTCTGATTTAAATGAATAACTGTCTCGCATCAAACAAGATCCAGATATAATGTTCATGCTTAACGCTGGCACCAAATAACAATTATTCAGGTCTAAAACTAATGCCGAAGGTAGATGTAGAGGTAGCATGCCGACCATGATCACATCGATTTTGGAACCATTTCCCAGGCGCATCATCACCTCGTCCTTAGCCAATCTTCGCTTAATCCGTAGCCCCTGTTTTGAGTTGCAAATATGAGCAACCGAACCAGTATCAAATACCCAGGCGCTACTGTGAGTATTAGTAAGGTACACATCAATAACATGTATATTAAATATACCTTTCACTTTGCATCCTTCTTATCTACCAAATACTTGGGGCAGTTCTGCTTCCAGTGACCAGTCCCTTTCCAGTAGAAGCACTTAGTCTCAGGCTTAGGTCCAGACTTGGGCTTCTTCACTTGAGCAGCAACTTGCTTGCCGTTCTTCTTGAAGTTCCCCTTCTTCCCTTTGCCCTTCTTCTTGAAACTAGTGGTCTTGTTGACCATCAACACTTGATGCTCCTTCTCGATTTCTACATCCGCAGCTTTTAGCAATGCGAAGAGCTCGGGAATTGTCTTATCCATCCCTTGCATATTATAGTTAATCATGAAGCTTTTGTAGCTTGGTGGCAGTGATTGAAGAACTCTGTCAATGACACTATCATTAGGAAGATTAACTCCTAGTTGAGTCAAGTGGTTGTGGTACCCAAACATTCTAAGTATATGTTCACTGACAGAAATATTCTCCTCCATCTTGCAAATATAGAACTTATTGGAGACTTCATATCTCTCAATTCGGGCATTTGCTTGAAATATTAACTTCAACTCCTGGAACATCTCATATGCTCCATGACGTTCAGAACGTTGTTGAAGTCCTGATTCTAAGCCGTAAAGCATGGCACACCAAACTATCAAGTAGTCATCAGCTTTGCTCTGCCAGACGTTCATAACATCTGGTGTTGCTCCTGCAACGGGCTTTGCACCTAGCGGTGCTTCCACGACGTAATGAGGATAATTCTCAAGTGACGGACCAGTCCGTGTAGTTGCTACCGTCATCTTTCAACTTATCTTGCTCTAGGAACGCATTAAAATTCAAAGGAACAGTAGCACGGGTCATTTATCTACAACAACATAGACATGCAAAATACTATCAGGTACTAAGTTCATGATAAATTAAAGTTCAATTAATCATATTACTTAAGGACTCCCACTTAGATAGACATCACTCTAGTCATCTAAATGATCACGTGATCCATATCAACTAAACCATGTCCGATCATCACGTGAGATGGAGAAGTTTTCAAAGGTGAACATCACTATGTTGATCATATCTACTATATGATTCACGCTCGATGTTGGGGATATTACTACTGGACGTAAACCGGCCAGGAGTAGCCGGATTAGCTTTTCAAAGATTAGAAGCCCATGACATGAGATACGTCAAGTGTGAAGTGTCCATCTATAGACAAAGGAGGAACGGGGAAGAATAGCACCGAAGCTTTGATGAACTTCAAAGAACCGCGAAGAACAAGGAAACCCTAATGGATCTAGAAAGGAAGGAGGAAAGGACTTACTGCGGCCGCGGAAGCAACGGAGGTGGGCTGCGAAACTCTGGTACGAACAGGTTGATGCAGCGGCCAACGGCGAGGCAGAGGCAAGGCTTGACGATGGCGGCGGCGCTCAGGTGCGGAGACGTCGTGAGGAAGAAGAAGGGATGAAGGGGTAAAGGAAAGAAAAGAAAGGGGCCCTCTGCCCCTATTTATAAGGCGAAGCGATAAAATGACAAGTGCGGGAATCGAGGAGCTCAAAAATGGATAATTAATAATGGTGTCGCCTCGATGACTGGATACACATTAATGAAGGCAATCCTCAGCTTCAACGGATAGAAGACGTCATGGCGGTTTATCATGATCCTGGAGTATGACGTCACGGTGGTTTACAAGATAAAGGTGAAGATGCAAGGGAGGGATTTTTATAAGTATTGAAGATTGACATGAACAAGTTAAAACCAATCTAGGGCCTAATGTTGGGGATATTACTACTGGTCGTAAACCGGCCAGGAGTAGCCGGATTAGCTTTACAAAGATTAGAAGCCCATGAAGATGGAAGAATGATGGCGCTTTACGAAGGCCCAAGGCCCAGAGGCAAGTTAAGGCCTGTAGATGTAAACCGACTAAATTGTGTAACTTGCTTTGTAAGATAGGAAGTGTGGAGACCGAGCCGGACACATTTATAATCCGGCTTCGGGACTCTGTAAACCGGCGGGCGTCAACCTGTGTATATAAAGGCACGACCCGGGAGCGGTTGAGGGACAGACAACAACTCGAGAGCTAGACAAAGCGGATTCGCTGCCTGGCCTTTGAAACCCTAGTAATACCAATCACAACTAGACATAGGCTTTTACCTTCATCGAAGGGGCCGAACTAGTATAAACTCCCCGTGTCCCCTTGTCGGTTTAACCCGTTTAAGCTAACCCGTTGCGATGGCTCCATGACTAAATCCTTTCACAAGGACATCTGCCGTGACAAACCCACGACAGTTGGCACCCACCATGGGGCTATCGCACGATGGTTTCGAGTTCTTGAAGGGCAGCTTTGATGGACTCAAGGGGTACGCTGTGGGCCAGATGATGAAGAGTCGTCGCGGCAAGCTCTACATCGACAACACAGGTTGGGGTCCCAAGGCCGATTCAATCGAATACGGGTATCGGGTCCCCTTTGGTGGGATTCACATCTTCATCGGCAAGATTGGAGGACAGGCCCCTGAGCCGGACATCTGCACCGACATCATCGAGACAGCTCAGCGTGCAAGCCCTTCACCGGTTCAGCCCATGGCGAAGCATGTTTTCGTAGGCGTCATCCATGGAGCAGAATACGAGGACGGACCGGCGTCGGATGGAGAAACCGTTGTCTGTTCCAACGACGAGTCTTCCGGAGAGACTGAATCGCTCTATCAGTTGCAGGATGGCCGGATTAGTGGAGGATTCGAGGGCAACAATATTCCGGACTTCCCTGATCTGCCAAATCGGGCTGCTATCTTCATGTCCGGTACACAGTCGGTGCCTGTTTCGTCAGCTGCTGCAGCAATACTCTTCGGATCAACATAGGGGCAGGAAGCTCTACGCCCCCTCCGGCTCAAGTCCTGTCTGACTTGTTCGACGCTTTGGCAACATTGATGGCCGCAGAGGTGGATACGGCAGCCCGGGATCAGCACAACGCGGAGATTGCAAAGGTGAAGGATCAGATAGCCTGGGCTAAAGCGGACCTAGCGGCAGAGAATGTTAGGATGGCTACAGAATGGGCCGAGTTGGAAGCTCAGGCCTACCGGATTAGGCTGGATCAGAACACTTCTGAAGAAGTCATGAGAAGAAGGTACCAATCGCATCTCCCGTCGGGTTATGAGCCACGAAATCTCTTCAATACGCCAGGAGCAGGAACTAGCAACCAGCCAATATTAAACCGGACGGAGGCACCAAGAACAGGAGCGCCGGTTCAGCCGCGTACGATGGACCCACCTCGTCAGAATAACATTGTGCCACAATATGTTCCGACACCTCCCGGGCATTACTCCAACCCGTTGGACAACATTGTGGTCGCCGCTGCATGGTTAGCAGCCCTCCCAACCGACGGCGAGTCACCAGTTGCGGTTGAAGCGCGACGGGCCAGAGATCTCCTTCAAACAACTTTAAATCAGCAGCAGGCATATTCGCACAGTCATGAGAGGATTCATTCCACCCCACATCCAAGCCGGAGCTACAGCAGGCATGTTGAGGATGAACCGGCCGTGTCAAGCAGTGCACGTCGCCGTAACTCACCGCGAGGACACAACCCGGCAGGGGGCGGTGCCAATGCGCAAGATGTGGTGGATCATGGTCGCGCACGTCGGGAGGCTGAGTTAGCGGCTCTGCACGGGGCCGTCAACCTACTCCGGTTCACCCCACCGCTTCAGTCGAACCAGGGGTAGTATTCAGTTCCTTAGGGGTGTCGTGCCTTACCCCCGCTTTGCGTAATGTGAGACTGCCCAAGGATTTCAAAGGACCTCGTAAGGTACCCAATTATATCGCCGATCTGCAGCCAGAGGCGTGGGTTAAAAGCTACGAGATGGCAATGGAGATGTTGGATGTGGATGAAGCAGTATGTGCTAAATACTTCACCATGATGTTGGAAGGAACAGCTCGTACTTGGTTGAAGAGCTTACCAACTAATTCTGTCGGATCATGGGCCGAATTAAAGCACCGGTTTATCCAGAACTTCAAAGATACTTGTAAGCAACCCATGTCAATTGTGGATCTGGCCGCTTGTGTCCAAGAGGAGGGGGAGTCCACGACCCATTGGGTAAAGCAGGTCTCAGCAATTTTGCATTCATCGGATCGTATCAATGCAGATACCGCAGTACTAACATTGGAGGGCAATTGCCGTTTTTTGCCGCTCAAACAGAAGTTAGGAAGCCTCAAACGTCACTACAATGATATGTCGACGCTTATGGCCGCTTTGGTTAAATACGCCGATTCGGATACTACCAAAGACCCTGACTCACAGGAGGACAAACCGGGGAAAGGGAAAAAGAACGGCAACACCATGGGGCAGCAGCATAATCCGGCCAGCCATGGCAACAATGGTAAGCGCAAGGCCGACAACAGTTTGGACTTTGTGGCTACCACCAACGCTCAGGAGAATGGTCAGCGTCGTAAGGGTAAGCATCCCCAGAGAGGCGGCGGTTCAGGCCCCAATTTGGAGCGCCTATTAAATCAAACCTGTCCAAAGCATGGATCCAAGGAGAAGCCAACATCGCATCTTTGGAAGGATTGCTACATCATGCGAGATTTTAAGAACTCCAATATGTTTGAGTATGACAATGGCCCGCCCGGCGGTTCAGGAGGTGGTTTCCACGGGCCGGGTTATGGAGGTGGCAGTTCCAGTTCAGGATTTCAGGGCAATCAAACCAGATACAACAATCAAGGGAATCAGGGCAACCAGGGAGGTTACAACCATCAGGGGGCCAGCAGCAGCAGCAACGGTCGGGTTATCAGAGTAATCCTAAGCAGTTAAATAGTAGGCAGTATCATGTCTTCACCACTAGCTTGTGTAAGCGTGATCAGAAGCTTCACAAGAGGGCAGTAAACTCTGTTGAACCGGCGGTGCCTCAGTATTTGCGTTGGTCCGAGCAACCCATTTTGTGGAGTAGAGAGGATCACCACCCCCCGGGTTGACATTCCGGGTCATCTGGCTTTAGTGGTGGCCCCTCAAGTTGGGGGATATAAGTTCACTAAGGTACTCATGGACTGGGGAAGTAGTATCAATATCCTATATTATGATACCTTCCGCCGTATGGGGTTGACAGATAAGAATCTTAAACTGTCAAATACCATTTTTCACGGTGTGGTGCCTCATAAGTCTGCATATCCGGTGGGCAAAATAGCCCTAGAGGTGGATTTTGGAGATGATCATGATTCAAGATCGGAAACATTGACCTTTGAGGTGGTGAAAATCAAAAGTCCGTACCACGCCTTGTTTGGGCGGCCGGCTTAAGCTAAGTTCATGGCAAGGCGTGATATGTTTATCTGCAGCTTAAAATGCCAGGTCATAAGGGGACCATCACAGTACATGGGAGCAGAAAGATCGCTTTGGAATGTGAGGAAGGTGATGCGGCTTATGCTGAGTCGGTTTGTGCCACGGAGGAGCTGAAGTTTTATAAAGACCAAGTTGATCTGACAGACATGAGTTCTTTGAAAAAGCCAACTACGGAACACGATCCAGCGTTGAAGTTTAAATCGGCCACAGATACTAAGATGGTTGATTTTGTTCCTGGCGATTCATCCAAATAGTTCAGTATCAGCGCTAACCTGGATCCCAAATAGGAAAGCGCACTCATCGAGTTCATCCATGAGAACCGGGACATCTTTGCATGGAAACCTTCTGACATGCCAGGTGTACCGAGGGAACTCGCTGAGCACACACTTAACATTGATCCTAAGTTTAAACCGGTCCGGCAGTTTCTTCGCCGCTTCAATGAAGAAAGGCGTAAGGCTATCGGTGAAGAGGTAGCTCGGTTGTTGGCCGCAGGGTTTATCGTGGAAGTCTTTCACCCAGAGTGGTTGGCTAATCCGGTGCTGGTTCTTAAGAAAAATGGCACTTGGCGTATGTGTGTAGATTACACAGACTTGAACAAAGCTTGTCCTGCAGACCCCTTTGCCCTCCCTCATATTGATCAGATCATTGATGCTACGGCGGGTTGTGACCGTTTGTGTTTTCTGGATGCTTACTCTGGTTATCATCAGATCAAAATGGCAGTTAAGGACCAGGAGAAGACAACTTTCATCACTCCCTTTGGAGCCTTCTGTTATGTCTCCATGCCCTTCGGGCTTAAGAGTGCCCAGGCGACTTATCAACGTTGTGTTCAGGATTGTCTTCATAAGCAAATTGGGCGCAATGTTCATGCATATATGGATGATATTGTGATAAAATCCAGAAAGGAGGAAACATTGATAGATGATTTGAGAGAAACCTTTGACAACCTCCGGGTTTACAAGATGATGCTCAATCCGGAAAAGTGTGTCTTTGGTGTCCCGGCAGGCAAACTCTTGGGATTTCTAGTATCGAACAGAGGTATTGAGGCTAATCCGGAAAAAATATCAGCAATCACATCTTTGGCTAAACCGACGTGTATCAATGACGTTCAATGTTTGGCCGACCGGATTACGGCTTTGAGCCGGTTTATCAGTCGTCTTGGGGAGAAGGCTATTCCTTTATATCAGATGCTGAAGAAAACAGATGATTTTGTCTGGAGCGAGGCGGCTGATAAAGCGTTTGAGGATCTGAAGAGGCAACTAGTTAAACCGCCTATGCTTGCAGCCCCGATCGATAAAGAGCCGTTATTGCTATATGTGGCTGCTAATGCCCGAGCTGTTAGCGTGGCTATTGTGGTGGAGTGCAAGGAAGTTGGAAAGGAGTATCCGGTTCAACGGCCGGTTTATTATATGAGTGAAGTGCTCATTGAGTCAAAGTAGAGGTATCCACATTGGCAGAAGCTGGTATATGGAGTGTTTATGGCAAGCCGGAAGCTTAAACATTATTTCCGGGGTCATCCTATCACAGTGGTCAGTTCAGCCCCTCTGGGAGATATCATTCAAAACAGAGAAGAAACTGGCCGGATTGCCAAGTGGGCTATTGAGCTTCGACCTCACGGGCTCAAATATATACCTCGCACAGCGATCAAATCCCAGGCACTCATGGACTTCATCAATGATTGGACGGAGTTGCAGGCACCAGAGGAGAAGCCAGATAATACGTATTGGACTATTCACTTTGATGGATCCAGGCAGTTGGAGGGCTCGTGGAATGGAGTCATACTAACTTCCCCAAGAGGTGACAAGTTTTGTTATGTCCTCCGTTTAATGTTCCCTTGTACTAACAATGCAGCTGAGTATGAGGCTTTGCTACACGGTCTTCGGATGGCTAAGGAAATGAACTTAAGCCGGGTCAAGTGCTTTGGGGATTCAGATCTGGTGGCTCAACAGGTGTCTGGCACTTGGGATTCTAAAGACCCACTCATCGCTGCATATTGGCGAGAGGTGGATACAGTGGCTGGTCACTTCAAGGGTTATCAGGTGGACCATATAGACCGGCGAAAGAACGAAGCGGCAGACGCTTTAAGTCTCCTTGGTTCTCAGCATATACCGGTTCCACCAAATGTCTTTCTTGACGTGTTGCATAATCCGTCAGTCAAAGTACCAACAGAGGAAGAGTTGGCTATTCCTGATCCGTAGGCTCAATTGGTGGCGGCTTTGCATGTCATACTGGATTGGACAATCCCATATCTGGCTTACATGAACCGGGGCGAGTTACCAGACGATGAAACCTTGGCCCGACAGGTAATCTGGCGTTCCAAGTCCATGACCATAATCAACAGGGAGTTACATTGTTACAGCGTTTCAGCAGCAATTCAGCGTTGCGTCTCTCCTCAAGAGGGTTGTGAGATTTTGCGAGAAATCCATGAAGGGGACTATGGTCACCACGCCGGTTCGAAGTCTTTGGTTGCTAAAGCTTTTCGCCACGGTTTTTACTGGTTAACAGCTCATGCTAATGCGGAGGATTTAGTCAAGAGATGTGAGGTTGTCAAAAATTCGCACGCTGTGCTCACATTCCAGCTCAGGAGTTGAGGATGATTCCAATAACTTGGCCGTTTGCGACTTGGGGGCTTGATATGGTTGGACCCTTCAAGCGATCCAAGGACAAAAAGACCCACTTGTTAGTGGCAGTTGATAAATTCACCAAATGGGTGGAAGTAGAGCCAGTCAGTAAGTGTGATGCAGCCATGGCGGTTCAATTCATCAAAAAGATGATATTCCGGTTTGGTTTTCCACACAGCATTATAACTGATAATGGTACTAATCTGTCAAAAGGAGAGATGGAGGAATTTTGCCAACGTGAGCTCACCCCCAGTCTAATGGTCATGCGGAGAGGGCAAATCAAGAAATTTTACGAGGTATCAAACCCCGGCTTATGGTTCCTTTGAAATGGACACCGGGTTGTTGGGTTGAGGAGTTACCCTCTGTGTTATGGAGCATCAATACCACACCCAACAGGTCTTCGGGTTACACACCTTTTTTCATGGTTTATGGAGCAGAGGCAGTTCTTCCTAGTGACATCCGTCATGACTCGCCTCGTGTGACAGCTTACATTGAAGCTGACAATGAGAAGGCACGTCAGGATTCCCTGGACCTATTAGATGAAGAGCATGATCTTGCAGCAGCTCGTTCGGCGATTTATCAGCAAGATCTCTGACGTTATCACAGCCGCCGGGTTAAGACCAGAACCTTTCAAGAGGGTGATTTGGTGCTTCGGATCATCCAGGATCAGACTGATATGCACAAGTTATCCCCACCTTGGGAAGGACCATTTGTGGTCAGCAAGAATTTGCACAACGGGTCATACTACCTCATTGATGTTCGAGAGCACAAAGACTCACATAAATCGGAGGAGGAGACCAAGCGGCCGTGGAATATAGCTCATCTTCGGCCTTACTATACTTGACCCATAGGCTCTTCATATGTACATATTTATGACAATGTATATATTATATGATAAACCGGAGCCTTGAATAAAGCGGGGTCTCTGTTCTTTTTACATCATGTGTGTACCTATAAGGGATTTTGCTAACAAAGCAAAATTTTGTTAAACCAGTCTCTGCAGCCGCACGGATACAAAGGGATTTCACTAGGGGGCTTGGTTGATTATTGAAGGAAATATGCCCTAGAGGCAATAATAAAGTTATTATTTATTTCCTTATATCATGATAAATGTTTATTATTCATGCTAGAATTGTATTAACCGGAAATGTAATACTTGTGTGAATACATAGACAAACAAAGTGTCACTAGTATGCCTCTACTTGACTAGCTCGTTAATCGAAGATGGTTATGTTTCCTAACCATAGACATGAGTTGTCATTTGATTAATGGGATCACATCATTAGGAGAATGATGTGATTGACATGACCCATTACATTAGCTTAGCACCCAATCGTTTAGTATGTTGCTATTGCTTTCTTCATGACTTATACATGTTCCTATGACTATGAGATTATGCAACTCCCGTTTACCGTAGGAACACTTTGTGTGCTACCAAACGTCACAATGTAACTGGGTGATTATAAAGGTGCTCTATAGGTGTCTCCAAAGGTACATGTTGGGTTGGCGTATTTCGAGATTAGGATTTGTCGCTCCGATTGTCGGAGAGGTATCTCTGGGCCCTCTCGGTAATGCACATCACTTAAGCCTTGCAAGCAATGCAACTAGTAAGTTAGTTGCCAGATGATGTATTACGGAACGAGTAAAGAGACTTGCCGGTAACGAGATTGAACTAGGTATTGAGATACCGACAATCGAAACTCGGGCAAGTAACATACCGATGACAATGGGAACAACGTATGTTGTTATGCGGTCTGACCGATAAAGATCTTCGTAGAATATGTAGGAGCCAATATGAGCATCCAGGTTCCGCTATTGGTTATTTACCAGAGACGTGTCTCGGTCATGTCTACATTGTTCTCGAACCCGTAGGGTCCGCACGCTTAATGTTACGATGACAGTTTCATTATGAGTTTATATATTTTGATGTACCGAAGGTTGTTCGGAGTCCCGGATGTGATCACGGACTTTACGAGGAGTCTCGAAATGGTCAAGACATAAAGATCGATATATTGGACGACTATATTTGGACACCGGAAAGGCTCCGGGTGAGATTGGGACAATACCGGATCACCGGGAGGTTACCGGAACCCCCCGGGAGGTATATGGGCCTTATTGGGCCTTAGTGGAAAGGAGGGGAAAGGAGCAAGGGAGGGGGCACGCCCCCCAAGCCCAATCCGAATTGGGAAGGGGGCCAGCCCCCCTTTCCTTCCTCCCTCCTTCCTCTTCCTTCCCTCTCCTACTCCTAATAGGAAAAGGGGGAGTCCTACTCCCGGTGGAAGTTGGACTCCCCCCCTTGGGCGCGCCACCCTCCTTGGCCAGCACCCTCCTTGATCTCTTAGCCGTGTGCGGTGCCCCCTTCCACCATAATCCTCGATAATATTGTAGCGGTGCTTAGACGAAGCCCTGCGACGGTAGAACATCAAGATCGTCACCACGCCGTCATGCTGACGGAACTCATCCCCGACACTTTGCTGGATCGGAGTCCGGGGATCGTCATCGAGCTGAATGTGTGCAAAAACTCGGAGGTGCCGTAGTTTCGGTGCTTGATCGGTCGGGCCGTGAAGACGTACGACTACATCAACCGTGTTGTTATAACGCCTCCGCTTCCGGTCTACGAGGGTACGTAGACAACACTCTCCCCTCTCGTTGCTGTGCATCACCATGATCTTGCGTGTGCGTAGGAATTTTTTTGAAATTACTACGTTCCCCAATAGTGGCATCCGAGCCTAGGTTTTATGTCTTGATGTTATATGCACGAGTAGAACACAAGTGAGTTGTGGGCGATATAAGTCATACTGCTTACCAGCATTTCATACTTTGGTTCGGCGGTATTGTTGGATGAAGCGGCCCAGACAGACATTACGCGTACGCTTACGCGAGAATGGTTCTACCGACGTGCTTTGCACACAGGTGGCTGGCGGGTGTCAGTTTCTCCAACTTTAGTTGAACCGAGTGTGGCTATGCCCGGTCCTTGCAAAGGTTAAAACAACACCAAGTTGACAAACTATCGTTGTGGTTTTTGATGTGTAGGTAAGATTCACTAGTGCAGAACCGGGCAATAGCACCGGTACATAAGGCCCTTTAGTGCCGGTTCCATAACCGGCACTAAAGTGTGGTCACTAAAGGCCCCCCCCCTTTAGTACCGGTTCAGCACGAACCGGTGCTAAAGGGCAACCACGTGGCACGAGCCAGCTCCGGGGGCCGGGAGCCCTTTAGTACCGGTTGGTAACACCAACCGGTACTAAAATGTTTGGGGGGTTTTTGGTTTTATGATTTATTTTTCATTTAATTTTGTGTTTTCCATTTTAATTCTTTTTCGTTTGCTGGTATTTTACGATACTACACATTGTACACGTTATGCATATATATATATATAAATAGAATTTCTAGTAGAACCAATCATATATATATCATCAATGTCTCACAAACCACCATATTAATTCACACATACACACATGTATAGCTATATACAATTTCTCCTACATATGCATGTTGCCTTCGGAGCCAGTGGCATTAGCCTAATTGGTGCCTTCGGAGCACGATGACAATTGGAAGTGGTTCATGACCTGGTCGATGGGGGCGGTAGCGGGTAATAGTATTCTCCCTTCGGATTTATGACCTGGTCGAGCAAAAATCCCGCTATTTCCTCTTGAAGTGCTTCTACGCGCTCCGTTTCTAGGAGCTTGTCCCGCACCTCTTTGAACTGTTAAGAAGGAGATCAATATGCATGTGTATTAGTTGTGTGACTAGATATCGATAATGGTGTAAAAATTGTGAATAGTGTTCTGACAAGCGTACCCATTCCTGTCTTTGAGATCTGCTCCTTTCGGACGCCATCATGCGAATGTTCTCACAAACGCAGAATGCACACAGATTAGTCCCCTGCGCCTGCTTCAGGGCCTTTATTATGAGAATGGAATTTAATTTGATCAGATAATAATTAATCAAGCATGATAATTAAAGAGATGGCAGCTAGCTAGCTAGTTAGTACTACTTAATTACTTACCTTTGGTCGAAACCATTTCAGCTGTCGTTTCCATTCGCCTTCCGTGACGCTGATGAACCTTGCCCAAGCCCTGCCCGCCGACAAAGAAAATGAATAAAGGGGTTATTAAATAGTTCATATCATGAAATGACGA
The DNA here is from genome assembly GCF_003073215.2 of Triticum urartu. Lineage (NCBI taxonomy): Eukaryota > Viridiplantae > Streptophyta > Magnoliopsida > Poales > Poaceae > Triticum > Triticum urartu. Next base: position 533,531,155 of record NC_053028.1, on the reverse strand, counting down.
ACTAAATAGGCCGAGATATATAGTTAATAATGATTGAAATTACCTGTTGACTATCCCAAACAAGATGTTATAGTCACTATTTGCTTTGAGTAGTGAGTCCAGTATTTGAACTGTTCCGGCGTCAACTTTAATGATACACAAGATCCAGTGAAATCTGCATGCACACACGTTTGCATGTCTTAATTAAGCGGGCATATGTAAGCAAAAACATGTAGCTAGCTAGTAGGCAAAAACAGAGAATTTGTAGTAAAAGAAAGTGTGACTCACTGGAAGTTGTAAGGAAGTAGTATATCTTCATTGTATTTGAGGCGCTTCAAGAACTCTAGCATGTTGTCCTCTACCTACTTTTCATGATGCTTGTTTATTGTCCATGTGTATTCATTAACGGTGTTTGGGTCAATGAACCCAATGCCATAGCGTCCACCTTTTCTCATTTCATACATCTTCATCCTGCATAATACCACAGAAAATAATATAGTGAGGATAATTACAGGTAATGATTGATCAAAAGGATCACTACAGCTAGCTTGAGACTTAAATTACAGAAAGAAATCACTTACAGACAATAGCAACTGACGATAGATTTGTCGAGTGCGTCTAGATTGTATAACTGAAACAGTTCAGAATACTCAACGGTCATAGGTTTCTCATGGTAGTACTGATCCTTCTTGACTTGCACCACGAGGGACTCTCGATCGGATCTCTTGGTAATGTCCATGTACCATTGATGCAATTCATACATTCTCGTTGGGAGCTTCTTGACCTCTTCTGGCTTGACCAAAGGTTGGCCCCGGGCATATTTCCATTTTATTTCCTCCTCTGTAAGCACAGGCATGTCCTCGATCTCGAGGAGTTGTCCAACAATGATTTTGAGAGTTTCAGCCTGCATTATATGCTCCTGGGTTATTACCACATCGCCCACCTCGGGAACGTAAACTGTTTGGCCACAATAATATTGGGCGCGCGTACTGTCACGTGTTGTTGGCGGCACAACAAGCGGGGGGATCAATTGCGCCGCTTGTTCTCCCAGCTGGGCAACGGTTTTCCCGCATTTTTTTGACAGCTGCTTGTTGTTTGCTCGAGCTCGAGCTCGCCTTCTTCTGTAGACGTTGTCGATGTAACTTGCTGATGTGGCGCTCATAGTCTGTGTCAACAGGCTTAGGAGCTGGTGGTTGAGCCATACGAATGAAGTGGTCAACTACTTCCACAGGCACTTTCTCCCTTGGCGGCGGTGGCGGTTTCGGTCCAAAATGGGTGTCGACTTCTGCCCGCACTATGGCATTGGTTTGCTCCTCGGTCCTATCGTAAGCCCTCTCAGGAAGAGGAGTAGTGAGGTTTGGACCATATTTATATCGCTTGCCTCCACCTGTACTTCCTGTACTATGACCTCGACTCATACTGCTACGCACCATAGCTGCGGGGTGTCTCTTCTGTGATTGCTGAGGCGGCGGAGACGGCTGACGGGGCTGAGTTGGACGAGGAGGAGTGGCCTGAAGCTGTGCCGGACTTGCAGTGGCCTGAGGTTGTGCCGGACTTGCAGTGGCCTGAGGTTGTGCCGGACTTGGAGGAGGAGTGGACGTCTGACGCTGTGTCGGACTTGGAGGAGGAGTGGCCTGACACTTTGCTGGACTTGGAGGAGGAGGAGTGGCCTCACGCGTTGGTGGACTTGGAGGAGCGGGAGTCTGCTGACTCGGTGGCAGACTTCGACGAGGAGTCGGGTGACGCGGTGTCGGTGGCCTTCGAAAGATGATGCAATCCTTTCTCCATAGGATGATACGATGTTTGGCATCTTCGAGTGTGTGCTCCTCGTCACCTCTAGGAATGTCAAGCTCTAGCCCCGAATATTGGTCCACCACCTCATCAACCACGACACGAGCATAGCCTGCTGGAATCGGGTTGCAATGGAAGGTTGCATTAGGGGAATTTGTATAAGCAACGCCGTCCGCCACCTTCAAGGATATGTTCTTAATTTTGAAGTGTAGCTCACAGTTAGTGTTCTCTGTGATATCATCCATGGGGTATCTATCCAGCATTGCGTCAAACGGGGCGGAACCCACGCTGCTTCTCGGCATGGATGGGGCGGTGGTATCCAATGTTGGATCATCCACTAGCTGCAGCAGCTGATGAGACCCCCTTTGCTGGCTAAGTGAGTCGACCTGCTCCTGCTGCCGCTGGAATTTGATTGCCAAGTCCGCGTGCACTGATTCTAGGCCTTGAAGGCGTTCATAGTCGAGCTTCCTCTGCTCCTCCTCCATCTTCCTCTTCTTCTCCTCCGCAATCTTCTTTCTCGAACGGGTTCTGTAGTCGGCGTTCCAGTCCAAAAACCCCTCATACCATGGAATAGTGCCCATGCCTCGTGTTCTTCCTGGGTGTTCAGGATTTCCTAGGGCACGCGTAAGCTCGTCGTTCTCTCTGTTGGGCTTGAACAACCCGGATCGAGCCTCTTCTATTGCAACAAGTAGCTTATCTTCGGCTCCGTCCAGACATGCCTTCTTGGAAACTTTGCCTGTCTTCGGGTCCAACTCCCCCCATGCGCATAGAACCAAGTCCTGCACCTAGGGGGGCAGCTCAATGTTTCTGGAGTGACACTTGCATCCAGCATCTCTTTCTCAGACTTATCCCACTTAGGCATTCCCACCGCATAGCCACCTGGCCCCAGCTTATGGAACTTATCCTTTTTTGCAGCATTGGCCTTGTTTATCCTTTGAATTTCACGAAATCGTCCCAATGAGCACTTTTATTCTCGAGTGTTCCCTCGAATACTGGAGTCTTCCTTTCCTCCCTTGACGTACTTGTCCCATTCACGATTCTTGTGGTTCTTGAATGCAATCGCCATCTTCCTAAGAGCAGCGTCCTTGACTTTCTGCACATCTGCTTCTGTGAAATGATCTGGTAGGGTGAAATGTTCCATGAGAGTATCCCAAAGCAGACTTTTTTGTCTGTCATCGACAAAAGTAAGATCTGGACGTGGCTTTGCTGGCTTTCTCCATTCTTGAAGGGAGATCGGGAGTTGGTGCTTCACAAGAATTGCGCACTGACGAACGAACTTGTCCGCAATCTTCTTAGGCGCTAATGGTTCGCCATTAGGTTTGATTGCCTCGATATTATACTTTACGCCCTCCTTCAACTTTTTGTTCGGGCCTCGTTTCGTCCTGTTGCCTAAAGATTTGCTTGATCCGGATGGCTGAAAGAAGAAAGATCGATTCGTTAATATATCTTCAACTCATTTAAAACATGTGATGATCACCAGATGCCTGCTTATATAAATATATATACCTCTCTGGTGTTGTCATAATCGTAGTTCATGACTTCATCAATTCGGTCGTCCCGATCAAATATCATATCACCCTCTCCGGTGTTGTTTAGAAATTCAGAGCCGTCATAATCTTCTTCATTCTGATCATCATCTGGCCCGCGTATTATATCGAACATGGTCTGTTCTCCCTCTCTGTTGGTATTGTCCGCCATAGCTTTTATTTAACTATGCCAAAAGAAATATAAAACAATTTAGTATTCAAATTACATCGTCTCGAATAATAGATATAATCTCGAATACATCATCTCGAATAATAGATATAATCTCGAATACATCGTCTCGAATAATAGATATAATCTCGAATACATCGTCTCGAATAATATATAATCTCGAATACATCGTCTAGAATATTATATATCAAGTACATCACTGGCTAGGTAGCTAATAAAGATCGAATACTACAGAAGAATCTAGGACACTCGCGGTTCCTGCGGCGCGGGCGGTGGACACCCAAAGAGAAGGAACCCTCACAGGATCATAGCTGAAGTGAGATCCCTGAGGAAACTGCCAGGTATTGGAGAACCTGCCGCCCTCTAACGCAACCATGTAGCGATGGACGTGCTCGTCCTCCTCCCTGACACGGCGACGTACCACCTCCGGCGGGGCCGGCTCCCTTCGCACCGAAACTGGCCCACGCGAACGCCACCAAATGAGATCAGGGTCGACGACGGGACCCGGGGCCGGGTTCCTCATCAAGCGGCGTGCCCCTCCAGGCAGCACCTCCCAGTGCCAGCCCGGCGGAGCCCAGTCCCGGACATGGGTCAGTCGGACATCGTCGCGGACGGGTCGACGGCGAGGATGTGGGCCGGGCATCGTCGAGAACAAATACTAGCTATATGCCCGCAAAAAGTAACATTTTTTAATGATTGGATTTTGATAACTAAAATTTCTAACATTTCTATATAACTAACATTTCTAATATTTCTAGAACTAAAAGAAAGAAAAATTTCTAACTTTTTTATAACTATTTCTATAACTAAAAAACAAAAAAAATTCTAACAATTCTAACTTTTTTATAACTATTTCTATAACTAAAAAACAGAAAATTTTCTAACAATTCTAACATTTCTAACTATTCTAACAATTCTAACATTTCTAACTATTTCTAAAAAACAGAAAAATTTCTAACAATTCTAACTTTTTTATAACTATTTCTATAACTAAAAAACAGAAAAATTTCTAACAATTCTAACATTTCTAACTATTCTAACAATTCTAACATTTCTAACTATTCTAACAATTCTAACATTTCTAACTATTTCTAAAAAACAGAAAAATTTCTAACAATTTCTAAAAAACAGAAAAATTTCTAACTATTTGTACAACTAAAAACAAAAAATGTATGTGTGTGTGTGCGCGCTCACCGGCGAGGCGAGAGGCGACGGGGGGCGGCGACGGGGACGGCGACGGGCGCGGTGACGCCGGGCCGGGGCCGCGACGACGATGGGGACGTACGGGGCGACGACGGGGACGGGGACGACGCGGGACGGGCCGGGACGGGGCGGCGGTGACGACGGGGATGACGGGGACGGGGACGACGGGGCGGCGATGACGTGGACGGGGCGGCGACGGGGGCGGCGACGAGGGATGGAGACGTACGGGGGGCGCGGGGGGTGACGGTGCAGAGGAGAAGAAGCAGATGAGAAAATGAAATTTTCGTAAGTGTTGTTTATATAGGAGGGGCCTTTAGTACCGGTTGGAGCCACCAACCGGTACTAAAGGTCTGTTTTGGCCAGGCCAAGCGGCGGGAAGCGACCCCCTTTAGTACCGGGTGGTGGCTCCAACCGGTACTAAAGGCCCCCCCTTTATTACCGGTTGGTGTCACGATCCGGTACTAAAGGGGGTGCGCTGGCGCAGGTGCGGTGCGGCAAGTTTAGTCCCACCTCGCTAGCTGAGGGGCGACCGCACTGGTTTATAAACCCCCATGCGGTAGCTCTCTCGAGCTCCTCTCCAAAGCAGGCCTACTGGGCCTACATGTTCTGTGCTGCCCTGTTGGCCTACTAGGCCTTTGCGGGCCTGCATCCTGGCCCAACAACAGGTTGGGTTTCTAGTCGTATGCCGGCCGCTTTGGCCTAGTAGGCGGGCTTTTTTATTTTTTTTGCTTTATTTATTTTTGAGTTGTTTTTTTTGTGTATTTAGAGTTTCTTTGTGAATATTTTTGCTTTAGGTACAAAAAATTACAAACTTTCTGTTAGTGCCCATAGTTTTCAAATTTGAATAGTTTAAATTTTGAATTATTTGAAATTAGTGTGAATCACTAGTTTGTGAATAACTTAACTTTAAAAATCAGTAAAGGCATGAAAGAATTTGTTTGCACATAAAATTTCTTCGCGTTTCAAATGCCAAAACACATAATTAACTACCCTAACTATTACAGAGATTCCCTTCTGGGTGTGAAACACAGAAGAAAGTGATGATAGTGAAGCCGATCACATCCCAGATCTTTGGGTGTGAAACTTTTTCTTCGCGTGTGTCCCTTTGCGCCGTAACCATGGAAAATCTTCATCATTTAACGGGATGCTCGGGTCAATATTCACTGTGTATGGAGCAATTTCATCAAACTTTTCATAATCTTCTGACTTATCTGTCTTTTCATCCACTCCCACGATGTTTCTCTTCCCAGAAAGAACTATGTTCCGCTTTGGCTCATCGTATGATGCATTCGCTTCCTTATCTTTTCTTTTTCTTGGCTTGGTAGACATGTCCTTCACATAGAAAACCTGTGCCACCTCATTGGCTAGGACGAATGGTTCGTCTGCATACGCGAGATTGTTGAGATCCACTGTTTTCATTCCATACCGCGGGTCTTCCGTTACCCCGCCTCGTGTCATATTGACCCATTTGCACCGAAACAAAGGGACCTTCAAACCACGTCGATTGTCAAGTTCCCATATGTCCTGTATATAACCATAATATGTTTCCTTTCCCGTCTTGGTTTCTGCATCAAAGCGGACACCACTGTTTTGGTTGGTGCTCTTCTTATCTTGGGAGATCGTGTAAAATGTATTACCATTTATCTCGTACCCTTTGAAAGTCATTATATTCGAAGATGGTAACTGGGACAGCAAGTACAGGTCATCTTCAATAGAGGTGTCATGCATGGTACGTGTCTGCAACCAGCTGGCGAAACTCCTGGTTTGTTCACGTGTAATCCAGTCATCAGACCGCTCCGGGTGTTTGAGCGTAGCAAATTCTTGTGTTCATCCATATACGGAGCCACCAAGGCGGAATTCTGTAGAACTGTGTAGTGTGCTTCAGTGAGAGAATGTCCGTCCATACATATTATTTGTTCCCCTCCTAGCGTGCCTTTTCCATCCAGTGTGCCCTTATGCCGCGATTCAGGAACACCAATCGGCTTAAGTTTGGGAATAACGTCAATACAAAACTCAATGACCTCCTCATTTTGACGGCCCTTGGAGATGCTTCCTTCTGGACTAGCACGGTTATGAACATATTTCTTTAAGACTTCCATGAACCTCTCAAAGGGGAACATATTGTGTAGAAATACAGGACCCAAAACGTTAATCTCTTCGCATAGGTGAACTAGGACGTGCGTCATGATGTTGAAGAAGGATGGTGGGAACACCAACTCGAAACTGACAAGACATTGCACCAAATCATTCTCTAACCTTGCTATGATTTCTGGATCGATTACCTTTTGAGAGATTGCATTGAGAAATACACATAGCTTCACAATGGCTAATCGAACGTTTTCCGGTAGAAGCCCCCTCAATGCAACCGGAAGCAGTTGTGTCATAATCACGTGGCAGTCATGAGACTTTAGGTTCTGGAATTTTTTCTCTGCCATGTTTATTATTCCCTTTATATTCGATGAGAAGCCAGACGGTACCTTAATACTGAGCAGGCATTCAAAGAAGATTTCCTTCTCTTCTTTGGTAAGAGCGTAGTTTGCATGACCCTGATGTATGCCGTCTTTTCCGTGCATACGTTGCTGGTCCCCTCGTGCCTCAGGTGTATCTTTTGTCTTCCCATACACGCCCAAGAAGCCAATCAGGGTCACACAAAGATTCTTCGTCACGTGCATCACGTCGATTGCGGAGCGGACCTCTAGGTCTTTCCAATAGGGCAGGTCCTAAAATATATATTTCTTCTTCCACATGGGTGCGCGTCCTTCAGCGTCATTCGGAACAGGTTGTCCACCAGGACCCTTTCCAAAGACCACCTTCAAATCCTTGACCATATCATGTACATCAGCACCAGTACGGTGGCGAGGCTTCGTCCGGTGATCCGCCTCACCTTTGAAATGCTTGCCTTTCTTTCTTACGGGATGCCTGCTCGGAAGAAATCGACGATGTCCCAGGTACACATTCTTCTTACAATTAGCCAAATATATACTGTCGGTATCGTCCAAACAGTGCGTGCATGCGCGGTATCCCTTGTTTGTCTGTCCTGAAAGGTTACTGAGAGAAGGACAATCATTGATGGTCACGAACAGCAACGCCTTTAGGTCAAATTCTTCCCCCATGTGCTCATCCCACGCACGTACACCTGTTCCATTCCACAGTTGTAAGAGTTCTTCAACTAATGGCCTTAGGTACACATCAATGTCGTTGCCGGGTTGCTTAGGGCCTTGGATGAGCACTGGCATCATAATGAATTTCCGCTTCATGCACAACCAAGGAGGAAGGTTATACAAACATAGAGTCACAGGCCAGGTGCTATGGTTGCTGCTCTGCTCCCCAAAAGGATTAATGCCATCTGCGCTTAGACCAAACCATACTCTCCTTGCATCATCTGCAAACTCCTTCCTGTACTTTCTTTCGATATTTCTCCACTGCGACCCGTCAGCGGGTACTCTCAACTTTCCATCTTTCTTACGGTCTTCTCTGTGCCATCGCATCGCCTTGGCATGCTCTTTGTTTTGGAACAAACGTTTCAACCATGGTATTATAGGAGCATACCGCATCACCTTGGCAGGAATCTTCTTCCTGGGGCGCTCGCCCTCGACATCACCAGGGTCATCGCGGCTGATCTTATAGCGCAATGCACCACATACCGGGCAAGCGTTCAAATCCTCGTACTCACCGCGGTAGAGGATGCAATCATTAGGGCATGCATGTATCTTCTGCACCTCTAACCCTAGAGGGCAGGCAGCCTTCTTTGCTTCGTACGTACTCTCGGGCAATTCGTTGTCCTTTGGAAGCATATCCTTTATCATTACCAGCAACTTTCCAAATCCCTTGTCAGATACACCATTCTCTGCCTTCCATTGCAGCAATTCCAGTGTGGTGCCCAGGTTTTTCTTGTCACCTACACAATTCGGGTACAACAATTTTTTGTGATCCTCTAACATGCGCTGCAACTTCTTCTTCTCCAAATCACTTGCGCAGTTTCTCTTTGCATCGGCAATGGCCCGACCTAGATCATCAACGGGCTCATCTGATGCCTCTTCTTCAGCTTCTTCCCGCATTGCCGGCTCAGCTTCTTCCCGCATTACCGGCTTAGCTTCTTCCCCCATTGTTGTATCATCGTATTCAGGGAACCCATGGCCAGGATAGCTGTCGTCATCCTCTTATTCTTCATTATCTTCCATCATAACCCCTCTTTCTCCGTGCTTGGTCCAAACATTATAGTGGGGCACGAAACCGGACTTAAACAGGTGGACGTGAATGGTTCTTGACGTAGAGTAATTGTGACCATTCTTACAGCGAGCACATGGACAAGGCATAAAACCATCCGCCCGCTTGTTTGCCTCAGCCGCAAGCAGAAAAGTATGCACGCCCTCAACGAACTGGGGAGAGCATTGGTCATCGTACATCCATTGCCGGCTCATCTTCATTACACAACACCGAATAGACCAAATTAATACAAGTTCATACATAAAGTTCATACAACACTTAAATGCAACAAACAAATAACTCTCTAGCTAAAGCATTTAAATGCAACAAAAAATACGATCAAGATCGCAACTAAGGTAACAATGGATCCAACAGCATAATGATACCAAGCCTCACTATCGATGGCATATTTTCTAATCTTTCTAATCTTCAAGCGCATTTTCTCCATCTTGATCTTGTGATCATCGACGACATCGGCAACATGCAACTCCAATTCCATCTTCTCCCCCTCAATTCTTTTCAATTTTTCTTTCAAGTACTCGTTTTCTCTTTCAACTAAATTTAACCTCTCGACAATAGGGTCGGTTGGAATTTCCGGTTCACATACCTCCTAGAAAAAATTTCTATGTCAACTTGATGGGCATAATTTGTCATAAACACGAAATGCAACTAGTTTTAAAAGAGAATATATATACCACATCCGAATCATAACAAGGACGAGGGCCGACGGGGACGGATATCAAAACCATGGCACTATATGTATAACAAACAACGTATGGGTAAGATAATTATATGAGTAACTATATATCCAAATCACACAAACTTCAATTTTTATATAAAATTTCATGAATAAGAGGCTCACCACAAGGTGGTGCCGGCGACGGGACGGTGCGGGCGATCGACGGTGGTTACGACGGAGATTTAGAAGGCACTAAGTAAACCACACCTACATATGCAAACTAAGTGTTATTTTTGACCTCAAATTGCATATAAATCAAATACTAGCACATATATATATATATCCTCCCAAATTACTAAACTCACAAATTAATCACTATATAAAGCATTGCAAGAGCTAATCTAGCAATGAGAGATGAAAGGACAAAGTTGCTAACCTTTGTGATCATTTGAATGGATGGGGGCCTTCAAATCTTGACAAATTTTGGGCAAAATGTGTGATGAGCTCGAGAGGAAGAGGGGAAGAACAGAGAGGAGAGGGGAAAGGGGAAGAACAGAGCGAGCTCGGGTGGACGAAGGGTTTATGTAGGACGACCTTTAGTACCGGTTCGTGCCAAGAACCGGTACTAAAGGGGCTGGAGGGGCCCCAGTCTGACAACATCCTACCACCACTCTCATTAGTACCGGTTCGTGGCACGAACCGGTGCTAAAGGTTCGCCACGAACCGGTACTAATGAAAGTGGCCCGGCTAGCCGTTGGAACCGGCACTAATGTATACATTAGTGCCGGCTCAAATACAAACCGGCACTAATGTGCTTCACGTTTGACCCTTTTTCTACTAGTGATTGGTTCTTGCTAAGCCCGTAGCAGCCACGTAAAACTTGCAACAAACAAAGTAGAGGACGTCTAACTTGTTTTTGTAGGGCTTGTTGTGATGTGATATGGTCAAGGCATGAAGCTAAATTTTATTGTATGAGATGATCATGTTTTGTAACCAAGTTATCGGCAACTGGCAAGAGCCATATGGTTGTCGCTTTATTGTATGCAATGCAATCGCCCTGTAATGCTTTACTTTATCACTAAGCGGTAGCGATAGTCGTAGACGCATAAGATTGGCGAGACGACAACGATGCTACGATGGAGATCAAGGTGTTGCGCCGGTGACGATGGTGATCATGACGATGCTTCGGAGATGGAGATCACAAGCACAAGATGATGATGGCCATATCATATCACTTATATTGATTGCATGTGATGTTTATCTTTTATGCATCTTATCTTGCTTTGATTGACGGTAGCATTATAAGATGATCTCTCACTAAATTTCAAGATAAAAGTGTTCTCCCTGAGTATGCACCGTTACCAAAGTTCGTCGTGCCCAGACACCACGTGATGATTGGGTGTGATAAGCTCTACGTCCATCTACAACGGGTGCAAGCCAGTTTTGCACACGCGGAATACTCAGGTTAAACTTGACGAGCCTAGCATATGCAGATATGGCCTCGGAACACTGAGACCGAAAGGTCGAGCGTGAATCATATAGTAGATATGATCAACATAGTGATGTTCACCATTGAAAACTACTCCATTTCACGTGATGATCGGTTATGGTTTAGTTGATTTGGATCACGTGATCACTTAGAAGATTAGAGGGATGTCTTCCTAAGTGGGAGTTCTGAAGTAATATGATTAATTGAACTTAAATTTATCATGAACTTAGTACCTGATAGTATCTTTCTTGTTTATGTTTGATTGTAGATAGATGGCCCGTGCTGTTGTTCCGTTGAATTTTAATGCGTTCCTTGATAAAGCAAAGTTGAAAGATGATGGTAGCAATTATATGGACTGGGTCCGTAACTTGAGGATTATCCTCATTGCTGCACAGAAGAATTACGTCTTGGAAGCACCGCTGGGTGCCAGGCCTGCTGCTGATGCAACTGACAATGTTAAGAACGTCTGGCAGAGCAAAGCTAATGACTACTCGATAGTTCAATGTGCCATGCTATACGGCTTAGAACCGGGTCTTCAACGACGTTTTGAACGTCATGGAGCATATGAGATGTTCCAGGAGTTGAAGCTAATATTTCAAGCAAATTCCTAGATTGAGAGATATGAAGTCTCCAATAAGTTCTATAGCTGCAAGATGGAGGAGAATAGTTCTGTCAGTGAGCATATACTCAAAATGTCTGGGTATAATAATCACTTGATTCAACTAGGAGTTAATCTTCCGGATGATTGCGTCATTGAAAGAATTCTCCAATCACTTCCACCTACCTACAAGAGCTTTGTGATGAACTATAATATGCAAGGGATGGATAAGACAATTCCTGAGCTCTTCGCAATGCTAAAAGCTGCGGAGGTAGAAATCAAGAAGGAGCATCAAGTATTGATGGTCAACAAGACCACTAGTTTCAAGAAAAAGGGCAAGGGGAAGAAGAAGGGGAACTTCAAGAAGAACAGCAAGCAAGTTGCTGCTCAGGAGAAGAAACCCAAGTCTGGAACTAGGCCTGAAACTGAGTGCTTCTACTGCAAGCAGACTGGTCACTGGAAGCGGAACTGCCCCAAGTATTTGGCGGATAAGAAGGATGGCAAGGTGAACAAAGGTATATGTGATATACATGTTATTGATGTGTACCTTACTAGAGCTCGTAGTAGCACCTGGGTATTTGATACTGGTTCTGTTGCTAATATTTGCAACTTGAAACAGGGACTACGGATTAAGCGAACACTGGCGAAGGATGAGGTGACGATGCGCGTGGGAAATGGTTCCAAAGTCGATGTGATCGCAGTCGGCACGCTACCTCTACATCTACCATCGGGATTAGTATTAGACCTAAATAATTGTTATTTGGTGCCAGCGTTGAGCATGAACATTATATCTGGGTCTTGTTTGATGCAAGATGGTTATTCATTTAAATCAGAGAATAATGGTTGTTCTATTTATAAGAGTAATATCTTTTATGGTCATGCACCCTTGAAGAGTGGTCTATTTTTGATAAATCTCGATAGTAGTGATACACATATTCATAATGTTGAAGCCAAAAGATGCAGAGTTGATAATGATAGTGCAACTTATTTGTGGCACTGCCGTTTAGGTCATATCAGTGTAAAGCGCATGAAGAAACTCCATACTGATGGACTTTTGGAACCACTTGATTATGAATCACTTGGTACTTGCAAACCGTGCCTCATGGGCAAGATGACTAAAACGCCGTTCTCCGGTACTATGGAGAGAGCAACAGATTTGTTGGAAATCATACATACAGATGTATGTGGTCCAATGAATGTTGAAGCTCGTGGAGGATATCGTTATTTTCTCACCTTCACATATGATTTAAGTAGATATGGGTATATCTACTTAATGAAACATAAGTCTGAAACATTTGAAAAGTTCAAAGAATTTCAGAGTGAAGTTGAAAATCATCGTAACAAGAAAATAAAGTTTCTACGATCTGATCGTGGAGGAGAATATTTGAGTTATGAGTTTGGTTTACATTTGAAACAATGCGGAATAGTTTCGCAACTCACGCCACCCGGAACACCACAGCGTAATGGTGTGTCCGAACGTCGTAATCGTACTTTACTTGATATGGTGCGATCTATGATGTCTCTTACAGATTTACCGCTATCGTTTTGGGGTTATGCTTTAGAGACGGCCGCATTCACGTTAAATAGGGCACCATCAAAATCCGTTGAGACGACGCCTTATGAACTATGGTTTGGCAAGAAACCAAAGTTGTCGTTTCTGAAAGTTTGGGGCTGCGATGCTTATGTGAAAAAGGTTCAACCTGATAAGCTCGAACCCAAATCGGAGAAATGTGTCTTCATAGGATACCTGAAGGAGACTGTTGGGTACACCTTCGATCACATATCCAAAGGCAAGACATTTGTTGCTAAGAATTGATCCTTTCTAGAGAAGGAGTTTCAATCGAAAGAAGTGAGTGGGAGGAAAGTAGAACTTGATGAGGTAACTGTACCTGCTCCCTTATTGGAAAGTAGTACATCACAAAAACCGGTTTCTGTGACACCTACACCAATTAGTGAGGAAGCTAATGATGATGATCATGAAACTTCAGAACAAGTTACTACTGAACCTCGTAGATCAACTAGAGTAAGATCCGCACCAGAGTGGTACAGTAATCCTGTTCTGGAAGTAATGCTACTAGGTCATGATGAACCTACGAACTATGAAGAAGCAATGGTGAGCCCAGATTCCGCAAAATGGCTTGAAGCCATGAAACCTGAAATGGGATCCATGTATGAGAACAAAGTGTGGACTTTGGTTGACTTGCCCAATGATCGGCAAGCAATTGAAAATAAATGGATCTTCAAGAAGAAGACTGACGCTGACGGTAATGTTACTGTCTACAAAGCTCGACTTGTCGCAAAAGGTTTTCGACAAGTTCAAGGGATTGACTACGATGAGACCTTCTCACCCGTATCGATGCTTAAGTCTATCCGAATCATGTTAGCAATTGCCGCATTTTATGATTATGAAATTTGGCAGATGGATGTCAAAACTGCATTCCTGAATGGATTTCTGGAAGAAGAGTTGAATATGATGTAGCGGAAGGTTTTGTCGATCCAAAGGGAGCTAACAAAGTGTGCAAGCTCCAGTGATCCATTTATGGACTGGTGCAAGCATCTCGGAGTTGGAATAAATGCTTTGATAGTGTGATCAAAGCATTTGGTTTTGTACAAACTTTTGGAGAAGCCTGTATTTACAAGAAAATAAGTGGGAGCTCTTTAGCATTTCTGCTATTATATGTGGATGACATATTGCTAATCGGAAATGATATAGAATTTCTGTATAGCATAAAGGGATACTTGAATAAGAGTTTTTCAATGAAAGACCTCGGTGAAGCTGCTTACATATTGGGCATTAAGATCTATAGAGATAGATCAAGACGCTTAATTGGACTTTCACAAAGCACATACCTTGACAAAGTTTTGAAGATGTTCAAAATGGATCAAGCAAAGAAAGGATTCTTGCCTGTGTTACAGGGTGTGAAGTTGAGTAAGACTCAATGCCCGACCACTGCAGAAGATAGAGAGAAAATGAAAGATGTTCCCTATGCTTCAGCAATAGGCTCTATCATGTATGCAATGTTGTGTACCAGACCTGATGTATGCCTTGATATAAGTCTAGCAGGGAGGTACCAAAGTAATCCAGGAGTGGATCACTAGACAACGGTCAAGAACATCCTGAAATACCTGAAAAGGACTAAGGATATGTTTCTCGTATATGGAGGTGACAAAGAGCTCATCGTAAATGGTTACATTGATGCAAGCTTTGACACTGATCCGGACGATTCTAAATCGCAAACCGGATACGTATTTACATTAAACGGTGGAGCTGTCAGTTGGTGCAGTTCTAAACAAAGAGTCGTGGCGGGATCTACATGTGAAGCGGAGTACATAGCTGCGTCGGAAGCAGCAAACGAAGGAGTCTAGATGAAGGAGTTCATATCCGAGGTGTCATACCTAGTGCATCGGGTCCAATGAAAATCTTTTGTGACAATACTGGTGCAATTGCCTTGGCAAAGGAATCCAGATTTCACAAGAGAACCGAGCACATCAAGAGACGCTTCAATTCCATCCGGGATCTAGTCCAGGTGGGAGACATAGAGATTTGCAAGATACATATGGATCTAAATGTAGCAGACCCATTGACTAAGCCTCTTCCACGAGCAAAACATGATCAGCACCAAGGCTCCATGGGCGTTAGAATCATTACTGTGTAATCTAGATTATTAACTCTAGTGCAAGTGGGAGACTAAAGGAAATATGCCCTAGAGGAAATAATAAACTTATTATTTATTTCCTTATATCATGATAAATGTTTATTATTCATGCTAGAATTGTATTAACCAGAAACGTAATACTTGTGTGAATACATAGACAAACAAAGTGTCACTAGTATGCCTCTACTTGACTAGCTCGTTAATCGAAGATGGTTATGTTTCCTAACCATAGACATGAGTTGTCATTTGATTAACGGGATCACATCATTAGGAGAATGATGTGATTGACATGACCCGTTCCATTAGCTTACACCCGATTGTTTACTATGTTGCTATTGCTTTCTTCATGACTTATACATGTTCCTATGACTATGAGATTATGCAACTCCCGTTTACCGGAGGAACACTTTGTGTGCTACCAATAGTCACAACGTAACTGGGTGATTATAAAGGTGCTCTACAGGTGTCTCCAAAGGTACATGTTGGGTTGGCGTATTTCGAGATTAGGATTTGTCGCTCCGATTGTCGGAGAGGTATCTCTGGGCCCTCTCGGTAATGCACATCACTTAAGCCTTGCAAGCAATGCAACTAATAAGTTAGTTGCAAGCTGATGTATTATGGAACGAGTAAAGAGACTTGCCGGTAACGAGATTGAACTAGGTATTGAGATACCGACGATCGAAACTCGGGCAAGTAACATACCGAGGACAAAGGGAACAACGTATGTTGTTATGCGGTCTGACCGATAAAGATCTTTGTAGAATATGTAGGAGACAATATGAGCATCCAGGTTCCGCTATTGGTTATTGACCGGAGACGTGTCTCGGTCATGTCTACATTGTTCTCGAACCTGTAGGGTCCGCACGCTTAACGTTACGATGACTGTTTCATTATGAGTTTATATATTTTGATGTACCGAAGGTTGTTTGGAGTCCCGTATGTGATCACGGACTTGACGAGGAGTCTCAAAATGGTCAAGACATAAAGATCGATATATTGGACGACTATATTTGGACACCGAAAAGGTTCTGGGTGAGATTGGGACAATACCGGATCACCGGGAGGTTATCGGAACCCCCCGGGAGGTATATGGGTCTTATTGGGCCTTAGTGGAAAGGAGGGGAAAGGAGAAAGGGAGGGGGCGCCCCCCCCCAAGCCCAATCCGAATTGGGAAGGGGGCCGGCCCCCCCTTTCCTTCCTCCCTCCTTCCTCTTGCTCCCCTCTCCTACTCCTAATAGGAAAAGGGGGGGTCCTACTCCCGGTGGGAGTTGGACTCCCCCCCCCCTTGGGCGCGCCACCCTCCTTGGCCGGCCCCCTCCTCCACTCCTTTATATACGGGGGTAGGGGGCACCACAGAGACACAACAATTAATCATTGATCTCTTAGCCGTGTGCGGTGCCCCCTTCCACCATAATCCTCGATAATATTGTAGCGGTGCTTAGACGAAGCCCTGTGATGGTAGAACATCAAGATCGTCACCACGCCATCATGCTGATGGAACTCATCCCCGAGACTTTGCTGGATCGGAGTCTGGGGAACGTCATCCAGCTGAACGTGTGCAAAAACTCAGAGGTGCTGTAGTTTCGGTGCTTGATCGGTCGGGCCGTGAAGACGTACGACTACATCAACCATGTTGTTATAACGCTTCTGCTTCCGGTCTATGAGGGTACGTAGACAACACTCTCCCCTCTCGTTGCTGTGCATCACCATGATCTTGCGTAGGAATTTTTTTGAAATTACTACGTTCCCCAACAATTATCACACCATAGCTACACCTCTTGATAGGCGTTAAGCCACAAAGGAAATTATGTGGGGCCAAAGAGAGCGTTGCACAAAGCACAAACTCAAACATGGGCACCCACTGAGCACAACACACAAAGTTACTTGGGGGATCTTTGTGCAAAGCAACAAAGAGTTTGAAAGGACCTTGTAATTGGCTATCAAGCCACGGCTTGGAAGCCTGGTGTATTCACCTAAAACCCCGGGTTAACCTGCCTTCATCAAGTAAGCCACTCCTGTCCAGGTAATCGTGGTATGACCCGCCGAACGTTTGACAAGTCAATCTTTTACAGACCCTGAACTTGTCAAAGTTAAAACGACGATTGGTTAATTGGAGGCCCATCTTAAAAGGCTTTGTCAAATGGTTTAACTCAGAGGCCTGGCAGCCCATGAAAAGCCTCGATTTGGAGCCTGGTAGCTCATAAAAAGCCTTGCATATTTCTTTTTTGAATCCTATTTGCTAAGTTTTCTTCCTTTATCGAGGTTCGTAATATGTTCTAATAAACCGGTGTCTTTGGCCCGGCTTGACTTTCAACTACACGTTGCCAGTACATGATCAGTTACAAGCCGGCGTTCCTTACCCCTGTCTGGTTTGACTAAATCGCCAGTACTATAAAGAAAACCCGGTGATTATTACATCCCGGTACGGTTTATTATCATAATCCGGCAAAATAAGGACGGAGTTATCAACACGCCGGATTGGTGTTGACACCTTTACCATACAAGCAGTTGGTCAACCAACGAGTGGTAAACCGCTAGGATACTTTCAAGTTCTTGTATCCAGGAACACATCTCATCACGGGCAATGCATAAATAGATCCCAAAAAGTGGAACAAATTTTCACGAAGTGTCACAAAACATGCTCGATGGCATGACAGATAAAGGATTTTTCTATCCTATTACAAGAAGCTTCAAAACGGCTACAAGTGCATAATTGTTTTTTGGCATTGGCATACAAATATCTGGTAAAACGGCTGTCGGTTTAAGACGCTTCGTCTGGACGGTTTGATGGTTGAGGGCCAGTTGGTGCGATCACTTCTTCTTCATCCCTCCCCAGACACTGGAAATCAACCGTTGACCAATCGACTCCAATTAAAGCTTGAAACATGGCTTCTTCATGGATAAGGTTGCAGGGGTTAATATCAGGAGAAAAGGTATGCTTATGGATTGGAGGCACAAGTTCTTCGACTTCATGGATTTCGGCAGGCTGTCTCTTCCCTTCAGCGTCATAAGCCGGTTGGAAATGAGACAAGTCTGTGTCTTCTGCCAGTTTGCTGGCTATTGGCCGCATTTCCTTGGTCAGCCTTCGGAGGTCATCATTGTTGAAGTTTGAACCATCCTCCTTTACACCTGGATATCCTTTAATGATGCCCTCCGCTTCAAGATCTGGAATCCATGCCTTGGCTCGGATTAGTGCCGTTAATGCGCCTGCTCTTGCAGCTGCCTTCTTCAGTTCGGTAATCCGGTCTGGTAACATGGCCAGCTTCTCAAGAGTTTCCTTTATCAGTGATGGTGCCGGTTTATTGTAAGCCGCAGTGCAAATAGCCCGCTGGGACCCAGAGTACAGCTGTCCAATCAAGGTATACGCCGCTTTAAGCTTCATTCGCATATCTGTGCCCAGATGAGCAATACGAGTGCCTGTTACGGTTTAAAATGAGCGTTCTGGTCAATGATAAGGTTCCATGAATTGGACAAACTGCACAAGGAGATACTTACCAAAGACAGCGGAAGTCATGGCATTGATTTGCCGTTTAAGCCGGCTAGTTCATCTACAACTGGTTTCAGGGCTGCCTCGGCATCCTCAGCTCTTTTGATTAAACCGCTTTTCTCGGTTTCCCAGTCAGCATGATCTTTGTTAAAAGACTCTTTCAGCTTTTCCATCGCTGCTAGGGCTTTGGTCAGCTCCTCTTTGGCTTTCACAGCTTCTGCTTGTTGGGACTTCACATTCTCTTGCAAATCAGCGGTCCGGGCATCTCTATTGCTTAGTTCGGCCTACAACAGTGCAGAAATGTCAAACAACATGATATATATTTTCTAAGTACAAAGCGTATAACAAGTTATACACTTCGTACTTGGGGGTTAATGCCTATTTGCTCTGTTTCACTACATCTTTTATAAAGTCTCCAGAACAATGCAAGCATTATCCTTGACACTTGGGAGCTAATGTACATCTGTTCAAAACGGACGCATGGACTAAAATCCGGATTACCTTGTAGAGCTAAACCAGCCTTTGGGGGCCACGCTGAGGAAAGCTATATCATTACATTGGTAAAGTATCGGCCTTGGTTTTCACTAAGGACCTAACATTTTCAGGGTCAGTGGGAGAGACTTAAAGAGTTACAAAGACCCGGTTTACGATTAACATCCTAAAACGGCCCTTGGGGGCTACTTGGGCTAGCATTTCAACTTTGGAATCAAGAAGTAAAAGGAGATGAAAATACCTCATAGTCACGGTTTGAGTGCAGATGGTTTAAGAAACCAGAGTGAAGCTCTTCAGCGTTGAGATGGTCATAACTTGATAAGTCAGTACTCCATTTGCTCTTTTCCCTAGCAGCACGCTCTTCTTTGGCACTGTGTTGGGCCAAGATTACGGGATGGCCAGGAGAGCTGTGGCCCATGCCAGTAACGATAACATCATCTCCTTGGCCTTCAGTGGTTTTTGCGGGTGATGACGGAGTTTCAGTATCTCTCATCGGACTAGCCCGGTTTGGAGCTGCCGGTTCAGTGTCAGGAATGGCAGGGTCAGCTTCTGGTGGTTCATCAGTATTCCAATCTTGAAGGGGCGGTTCGTCAGAGGCGGCTTCAGGATGAGGACCCTCCGGTTCACGAGTTTGGTCCGGTTCACCTCTCTGCTCTTCTTCAAAAACTGCCTGGTCTTCTGACGGATTGTTGACCCGAGCTTTCTTGCTGGGTCTGCTTTGGCTCTGCAAATAAATTAAGAGAGGGTTAGCATCTTATTCAAGATTTGTAACGCATTGGAAGAAAGAGTTTGAAAACTTACCCAGCCATAGTTTTTAGAGGAGGGAGTTGGGTTGCTGTCGACTCGCCAGAGGATGAGGGAGGTGTCACCTGATAATTTGAATCAGACGGATTAAGAGGTTGTCTGAAATAACCTGCCTTGGGATAAGAATGGTTAGAAGTGGAAGAGACCTCAGACCGGCGCTTCCGAACCGGGGTATCAGGTAAACCGGCCGAAGTGACCTGTTGGCCACTATGCCGGGTTGTCCAGCAAGCTTCATCCTGCTGTGTCTTCAAAATAAATGTTGGGTCCAAGTAAGCAAGAGGATGAGAAAAGCTTACTTTCCGGACTGCTTGACGGGTTTTTTGTGTTGGCATAGAGTCTGAACCGGAGGAAAGGGTAATTACCTCTACACCATCAGCTTGGCTGCCTTCTACGTCCTCCTGATAAAGATCATTGTTAATGAGGTGCATGAAAAGGGAGCCAAGTGAGTCAAGTTCTACCTCAACTTCCGAATCATCAGCAAATTCATCAAGTTCCATGTTGATCCGTTCAGCCGTTTTCCGCTTTGAGGTCTGCTTGACGGCTTTGGTTTTGGGACGAGATGGTTTGACCGCTTTATCCCCGGTTGGCTTTACCGCTTTATCTACGGATTTCCATTTCCAGAAGGGATCATCACACTATTCATACATAAACAGAAGAAGGATTACAAATTGAACAAGTTAAAGATATCAAAGATGAAAAGGAAGTATAGTGCTTACAGCAGGCGGTTTGTTCTTAGTATAGAAGGGGTTCAAGCCGGTTTGATGACAGACTGATTCCGATTCATTCAAAATTTTCTTTACGCTTTCAGTGACCTCTTCATCGGTCACCTGAATGTTGATATGGCGTTGAGGGTCTTCAACATCACCGGTGTACTCACACATTAAAATGGGGTGATGGCTTAGCAGCAAGACGCTCCAAGATATCCAATAGCGCACGAAATCAACGCCTGTTACACCATTGGCCATAAAGGCCCGGAGCTTGGCGAGTTGAGGGGCATATTTGGCCCGTTTTGCAGAACTTAAGCGTTGCGGCATTGGATGGGTGTTGGAAAGCCGGTGATCATGATAGCCTGGAACGGGATTCTCATCTTCAGGAGAAGTATCTCTGCAGTAAAACCAAGTCTGGTTCCATTCCTTAGGGTGGTTGTGCAATTTGGCATGAGGGAATTCAACTTCTTTCCACTTTTGAATTGAGACACCACCAAGTTCAGTATTGGGGCCATTTACAAACTCTGTACGCCGGTTCAGATGAAAAAAGTCCCGGAACAGCTCAGTAGTGGGCTCTTCTTGCAGGTACGCTTCACAGAAAACTTGGAAATTGCATATATTGGACACCGAGTTGGGTCCAATATCTTGAGGATGGAGTTGGAAACTGGCAAGAACATCCCGGAAAAACTTTGACCCTGGCGGTTTGAAGCCACGACCTATGTGGTCGACAAGGATCACAACCTCACCCTGCCTCGGGGTAGGAGGATTCTCTGTTCCTGGAGCTCGCCACCGGATCTCCGTCTTCTTTGGCAAGGTGCTGATACTAACCATTTTGTTCAATTGATCTTTGGTGATCCGGGAGCGGGCCCAGTTGCAAGCAGCAAACTGTTTGGCCATTGTGAAATGAAAAGCTGAAAAGGAAATGTCGGGTTACGAGTCATTCATGGATGAGCAAAGATGCAATGGAATAAACATATACCATTGTGTGAATTTGTGTAAACCGGAGACTAATATAATGGTGAATTACAAGGTCATATAAAGGGCATACATGTGTTGTTAAACCGGACTATTACCATCAACGTGCAGAAGGGTTGCTGGTTTACTAGGGGACTAATGGTATGAGATAGATTGTTTTTGCAAAGGTAAACCGCCTAGATGGTAAAGAGGATACAGATCTAAGGCGAAGAGGGTTAAGTAAGGTAAAAACAGGTTTCACAGGATCACAGGGGCATTTTGGATCTAGCACAAGTCGGGAAAAGAAAAAGATTTAGACCTAAAAGGAAAAAAAGTTGGTCCCAAAACAGTTCATAAAGGACTAGATCAGTCTTTGGCACATAAGGGTTTTGTGGTGGTAACAGAAGATTAGCCATGACATGGGATACGTCAAGTGTGAAGTGTCCATCTATAGACTAAGGAGGAACGGGGAAGAATAGCACCGAAGCTTCGATGAACTTCAAAGAACTGCGAAGAACAAGGAAGCCCTAATGGATCTAGAAAGGAAGGAGGAAAGGACTTACTACGGCCGCGGAAGCAACGGAGGTGGGCTGCGGAACTCTGGTACGAACTGGTTGATGCAGCGGCCAACGGCGAGGCAGAGGCAAGGCTTGACGATGGCGGCGGCGCTCAGGTGCGGAGACGTCGCGAGGAAGAAGAAGGGATGAAGGGGTAAAGGAAAGAAAAGAAAGGGGCCCTCTGCCCCTATTTATAAGGCGAAGCGATAAAATGACAAGTGCGGGAATCGAGGAGCTCAAAAATGGATAATTAATAATGGTGTCGCCTCGATGACTGGATACACATTAATGAAGGCAATCCTCAGCTTCAATGGATAGAAGACGTCATGGCGGTTTATCATGATCCTGGAGTATGACGTCACGACGGTTTACAAGATAAAGGTGAAGATGCAAGGGAGGGATTTTTCTAAGTATTGAAGATTGACATGAACAAGTTAAAACCAATCTAGGGCCTAATGTTGGGGATATTACTACTGGTCGTAAACCGGCCAGGAGTAGCCGGATTAGCTTTACAAAGATTAGAAGCCCATGAAGATGGAAGAATGATGGCGCTTTACGAAGGCCCAAGGCCCAGAGGCAAGTTAAGGCCTGTAGATGTAAACCGACTTAATTGTGTAACTTGCTTTCTAAGATAGGAAGTGTGGAGACCGAACTAGACACGTTTATGATCCGGCTTCAGGACTCTGTAAACCGGCGGGCGTCAACCTGTGTATATAAAGGGATGACCCGGCAACGGTTGAGGGACAGACAACAACTCGAGAGCCAGACAAAGCGGATTCGCTCCCTGGCCTTCGAAACCCTAGCAATACCAATCACAACTAGACGTAGGCTTTTACCTTCATCGAAGGGGCCGAACTAGTATAAAATCCCCGTGTCCCCTTGTCCAGTTTAACCCCTTTAAGCTAACCCGTTGCGATGGCTCCATGACTAAGTCCTTTCACAAGGACATCTGCCGTGACAAACCCATGACACTCGACCTTTTGGTCTTAGTGTTCCGAGGCCATATCTACATATGCTAGGCTCGTCAAGTTTAACCCGAGTATTCTGCGTGTGCAAAACTGGCTTGTACCCGTTGTATGTGAACATAGAGCTTATCACAACCGATCATCACGTGGTGTCTTGGCATGACGAACTGTAGCAACGGTGCATACTCAGGGAGAACACTTATACCTTGAAATTTAGTGAGAGATCATCTTATAATGCTACCACCGTACTAAGCAAAATAAGATGCATAAAGAATAAACATCACATGCAATCAAAATAAGTGATATGATATGGCCATCATCATCTTGTGCCTTTGATCTCCATCTCCAAAGCACCATCATGATCACCATCGTCACCGGCTTGACACCTTGATATTCATCATAGCATCCTTGTCGTCTCGCCAACTAGTGCTTCTACGACTATCGCTACCGCTTAGTGATAAAGTAAATCAATTACCTGGAGATTGCTTTTCATACAATAAAGCGACAACCACATGGCTCCTGCCAGTTGCCGATAACTGTTACAAAACATGATCATCTCATACAAAAATTTATATCATCACGTCTTGACCATATCACATCACAACAAGCCCTACAAAAACAAGTTAGACGTCCTCTACTTTATTGTTGCAAGTTTTACGTGGCTGTTACGGTCTTCTAGCAAGAACCATTCTTACCTACGCATCAAAACCACAACGATTTTTCGTCAAGTGTGTTGTTTTAACCTTCAACAAGGACTGGGCGTAGTCAAACTCGATTCAACTAAAGCTGGAGAAAATGACAGCCACTAGCCACTTGTGTGCGAAGCACGTCGGTAGAACCAGTATCATGAACGCGGTCATGTAATGTCGGTCCGGGCTGCTTCTTCCAACAATACCGCCGAATCAAAGTAAGACATTGCTGGTAAGCAGTATGACTATTATCGCCCACAACTCTTTGTGTTCTACTCATGCATATAATATCTACGCATAGAGCTGGCTCGGATGCCACTGTTGGGGAACGCAGTATTTCAAATTTTTTACCTACGATCACACAAGATCTATCTAGGAGATGCATAGCAACGAGAGGGGAGAGTGTGTCTACGTGCCCTCGTAGACCAAAAGTGGAAGCGTTTAGTAATGCGGTTGATGTAGTCGAACGTCTTCGCGATCCAACCGATCCAAGTACCGAACGCACGACACCTCCGCGATCAGCACACATTCAGCTCGATGATGTGTGCTACCTCTTGAGCACTGCGTTGGTTTTCCCTTGAAGGGGAAAGGGTGATGCAACAAAGTAGCGTAAGTATTTCCCTCATTTTTTGAGAACCAAGGTATCAATCCAGTAGGAGGCCACACGCAAGTCCCTCGTACCTACACAAACAAATAAGAACCTCGCAACCAACGCGATAAAGGGGTTGTCAATCCCTTCACGGTCACTTACGAGAGTGAGATCTGATAGAGATAATAATGATAAGATAAATATTTTTGGTATTTTTATGATATAGATTGAAAGTAAAGATTGCAAAATAAAATAGATTGGAAACTTACGATGGAGAATAGACTCGGGGGCCATAGGTTTCACTAGTGGCTTCTCTCGAGATAGCATAAATATTATGGTGGGTGAACGAATTACTGTCGAGCAATTGATAGAAAAGCGAATAATTATGAGAATATCTAGGCATGATCATGTATATAGGCATCACGTCTGTGACAAGTAGGCCGACTCCTGCCTGCATCTACTACTATTACTCCACACATCGACCGCTGTCCAGCATGCATCTAGAGTATTGAGTTCATAAGAACAGAGTAACTCCTTAGGTAAGATGACATGATGTAGAGGGGTAAACTCAAGCAATATGATATAAACCCCATCTTTTTATCCTCGATGGCAATGATACGTCTCCGTCGTATCTACTTTTCCAAACACTTTTGCCCTTGTTTTGGACTCTAACTTGCATGATTTGAATGGAACTAACCCGGACTGACGCCGTTTTCAGCAGAATTACCATGATGTTATCTATGTGCAGAAACAAAAGTTCTCAGAATGACCTGAAACTTCATGGAGCAACTTTTTGGAAAATATAAAAAATACCAGCAAAAGATGAAGGCCAGGAGACCCACCACCTGTCCACGAGGGTGGGGGCGCCCCCCTACCTCGTGGGCCCCCTGGAGCTCCTCCGAGGCCAACTCCAACTATATATATTGTGTTTCGGGGAGAGAAAAATCAGAGAGAAGGATTCATCGCGTTTTACGATGCGGGGCCGCCGCCAAGCCCTAAAACCTCTCGGGATGGCTGATCTGGAGTCCGTTCGGGGCTCAGGGGAGGGGAATCCGTCGCCATCGTCATCATCAACCATCCTCCATCACCAATTTCATGATGCTCACCGCTGTGTGTGAGTAATTCCATCGTGGGCTTGCTGGACGGTGATGGGTTGGATGGGATCTATCATGTAATCGAGTTAGTTTTGTTAGGGTTTGATCCCTAGTATCCACTATGTTCTGAGATTGATGTTGCTATGACTTTGCTATGCTTAATGCTTGTCACTAGGGCCCGAGTGCCAGGATTTGAGATCTGAACCTATTATGTTTTCATCAATATATGAGAGTTCTTGATCCTATCTTGCAAGTCTATAGTCACCTATTATGTGTTATGATCCGTTAACCCCGAAGTGACAATAATCGGGATACTTACCGGTGATGACCGTAGTTTGAGGAGTTCATGTATTCACTATGTGTTAATGCTTTGTTCTGGTACTCTATTAAAAGGAGGCCTTAATATCCCTTAGTTTCCGTAAGGACCCCGCTGCCACGGGAGGGTAGGACAAAAGATGTCATGCAAGTTCTTTTCCATAAGCACGTATGACTATATTCGGAATCCATGCCTACATTACATCAATCAACTGGAGCTAGTTCTGTGTCACCCTAGGTTATGATTGTTACATGATGAACCGCATCCGGCATAATTCTGCATCACTGATCCATTGCCTACGAGCTTTCCATATATTGTTCTTCGCTTATTTACTTTTTCGTTGCTATTGCTATCATCCCTACAAAATACCAAAAACATTACTTTTGCTATCATTACCTTTTGCTACTGTTACCACTACTATCATATTACTATGCGACTAAACACTTTGTTGCAGATATTAAGTTTCCAGGTGTGGTTGAATTGACAACTCAGCTGCTAATACTTGAGAGTATTCCTTGGCTCCCCTTGTGTCGAATCAATAAATTTGGGTTGAATACTCTACCCTCGAAAACTGTTGCGATCCCCTATACTTGTGGGTTATCAAGACTATTTTCTAGCGCCGTTGCCGGGGAGCATAGCTCTATTCTTTGAGTCACTTGGGATTTATATCTGCTTATTATTATGAAGAACTTGAGAGATCCAAAAACCAAGATCTGTCCCTCAACTACGAGGGGAGGTAAGGAACTGCCATCTAGCTCTGCACTTGATTCACCTTCTGTTATGAGTAAGCTTGCAACACCTAAACCTCCTTCTGCTATTCGTTCTGATATGTCGCATGTTATTGATGATGCTACTTCTGCTATACATGATACTTATGATGAAACTACTTCTATGCTTAATACTACTGTGCCACTTGGTGAATTCTTGATGAATAACTTGCTAGGGCTAGAGAGAATGAAAATATTGAATCTGATAATACTAATGAAACTGATGATGAGACTTGCCAGTTATTCCTGAGGGTTATGTTTTTGATAAAGATGCTTCTTTAGCTATTTTAGCTTGCAAAGATAGATACAAACTCAAGAGGTTATTAGCTAAATGGGATAAGCAATCTCTAAATGCTAGAATGAAACCTGACCCTGCTTTTTCTACTTCACCTATTTGTGTTACCGATAAGGATTATGAATTCTCTGTTGATCCTGATATACTTACTTTGGTTGAATCTGATCCTTCTC